>NC_039364.1:262074054-262377729 GCF_003573695.1 Papaver somniferum | reverse complement strand
CGTATTGAGTACAATTGAATAATTGACTCGAGATTCATTTCTCTGATAGGCAAGATAAAAGTAATCACAAACATCTTCGTCTCATCGTTTGTGATTCCACAATATCTTGTTTTGCTAGTAGATTAAGATTACTGTAAGGTGATTGACAATACTAGGCTGTTCTTCGGGAATATAAGTATGGTTTATCAATTGGTTCCTGTTCACCTTGATTTATCAAAAGATGGAACAAAAACTCTTGGGTATTTTTGCGGGAGACAGATTTATTCAATCATATAGACTTTTCTGTGTGAGACAGATTTGTTTATCAAGTCTTCGATTTTGGGTCTTAGCAACTCTTGGTTCTGGGTGAGATTAACTAAGGGAATCAAGTGCATAGTATCTTGCTGGGATCAGAGACATAAGGAGCACAATTGTACCTTGAATCAGTGTGAGATTGATTAGGGTTCAACTAAAGTCCAGTCCGAAGTTAACTGGTAGTAGGCTAGAGTCTGTAGCGTCTTAATACAGTGTGGTGTTCAATCTGGTTTAGGTCCCGGTGTTTTTCTGCATTTGCGGTTTCCTAGTTAACAAAATTTCGGTGTCTGTGTTATTTATTTTCCGCATTATATTTTGTTATATAATTGAAATATCACAGGTTGTGCGTTAAGATCAATCAATTAGAATATCCAACCTTTGGTTGTTGATTTACATTGATTGACACTTGAACATTGGTCTTTGGTACTGTTCGAGTTGTGTCACATAATAATCAGGCTAGTGGATTTCTATTTGTTTGATTTGCTGATTACATTGTGAAACAAAGATACTAAACTCTTTGATATATTTTACTCTAGATTGAGTCTGACTGTCTAGTTGATTCTCTAGAAAGTGTATTGGAGTAAGTCCTCTCAGATTTCCAAACGAATTGTTGGGTGTGGTTGTTAGACCCCTGCATTTTCAAAAAGAATCGGAAAAATCTGACAAAGAATCTTCTCCGGCAGCTACTTTTAACCAACCATATCTCCTACTCTCCTATACATATACCTCTATTAATTTCAATTTACCCATACCACTCTTGGATAACTTTCACACTATCTAACCATTTTTAAAAAAAATCCTCAATTTTCTTCTTTTTATATGCGACCACTATTTGATGAAGAGAAACAAATTTATGAGAATTAAATCACAACGGCAAATGTATATTCACAAGTTGCGACAATTTGATGATGAGTCAGATGAAAATAGAGGCCTATTGAAATTTATCCTATGTTGTGAATACTCTACGGCGCCTAAGTAAACTTAAAAGGAAAGAATATTGACATTGGGAATTTGTTACTACGACCTTTAATGGGTTATTCGGATGGAGCTTAATGTATTGTGTTGGGTAGAATGAAGTCGAAGGAAAAACTTAATTTTCTTTTGTGTGACTATACCTATTTTTATGCTTTGCAACACCAACTTAGATATTTTTGTAATGTTTTCACTGGCTATATTCTTTAGTTTAAAATTCTTTATTTGTCAATAACATGTTTTTTTGTTAAAAACTATTTTGATTTCCTTACATGAAATCTTAACTTTCTTTCTTCAAACAAAAATAACAAACTAAGTAATTGATTTTGCAAGTTTACAATCTCACTATGAAAAGTATAACTTAAGGGAATGTTTTTGTCGCTCCTGCCTAAGATTATATTTACCATAATAAAATATACTCATTTGTATGTCGGTTTATTTGAGGGGAAACGTGTCATTTTCATCTCTTACACGGCATGAATAACTATCTAACGCCTTTCTCTCCTTTTGTTTTCTTCATACCAGTTTAAGCTCAGCAAACAAACACTGTGGGAAGAGGATATAAGATCGAGACCTCGTCCGTAAAGGTAAAGGTATATATATATATATTTCAATCTATACACTTTCAGTATACCAGTTCCAATTTCCATATTTGTTTTTTCATTATGAAAATAAACGAGTTTTCATGGTAGATTTCAAGTCTAATATTCATATGTAATTTCAATCTGTGGATTTAAATCGAAACTGCGTTTGGTTTTAGTTTATTGTTGTCTTCATGACAAAATCTCTTAGTAGATTGTATTGAAATGAAATATTTGTTTTTCAAAGTTAGTTTCAAGATATTTTGTGATGTACGATATGATTTTTATCGGTTTAGTGATTTGTGTTGTTTACTGAATCGATTTCAAAGTTAACACAAACTAAGTGAATCCCTCAGGTTTTGGGAAGAATATGTGAATTAATTAGGAACCTATGTTTTTGCAATTAAATCAATATCAAACCTGATTTTGATCAATTGTTTAAATCGAGTCCAAAGTTATTGAAACTCGCTATTATTAAGCAAACCCAACTTTAACCTAAGATTCGTATGACCTTGATGTTTCTATAAATGAAGATAGAAGTTGACGAACTGAAACAAAAAAGTGATTCCACAACTCCATCCTCCGGTTGCACATATGAGGTTAGTTCATCACCTTGTGCAAATACAATTAACAAAAAAAACATGTCGAATAAGAATTATGCCAAATTGCTAGAGAAATATAAGTATAATATCAAATTCATATAAATGTAACTTCTAGAAAAAGATAGCATCAACCTTAAAATTGAAAATATGCATATATGGTTCCTTATCTCGTAAATGAAAAAAGATCTTGTGAATGCTATTATTGAGTTCCCTCCCGTTGTTGGTTCAAAGAGTACTAAAGAATGCAAGTCATTGAAGTCAACACGCACCTCTTGTCGAAAAACTAGTTCCACAATTGAAGGCTATGGTATAAAATTAGTCCATGATTAATGACGTTTGACACAAAAATGGCCAGTCACGAAATATAATAAAAAATCTATGCGATTTCAATAGTTTCCCAAAGTTGAGATTATATATGAATTTTTATTTTTGGTATCTACTATTTCATTTGTTCCCTTCTATGGTTCATGTTTTTACATAAAAGAATTTTTCTACAAGTTTATACATATATTAATTTCGTGTGCTGAATGTTTTTTCTTACATATAATTATTTATAAATAACTTCTTTTTTTCTCCTAAACATAAGTTTTCTTTGATGATACGAAGTTTCTTTCTTGCCTATAGTTATTTGATACTAATATACGTGTTATTATTTAAGTATTTTAAAAATAGTCATGGCAAAATCTGATAATGCATTGTAATATCTTAATATATTTAATTTGTATGCAAACACTAATTAACTTAATTTGAAAAATATAATAAGAATAACTACTTGAAAAATCGTATTGAAAAAAAGAAAAAAAGAACTGGATATGGATAAATATTCATAGAAGTACAAAACTGGAAGCTTGTTTGGTTTGTAAAACATATACTTATAGTTAGTGATAGGTAAAAAAATACTTGAAAACATAGATAAACATACATTTTTTTAAAACTTTGTTCGTAAACTTTAATTCCTAATTTCAAATTTGTGTAACCGCTAATTTTTTATTTATTTAGAATAAGAAATTAGAAAACTGTATTCAGTAGATAAATCCTATGAATCAAATATGATTAATGAATACTTCAAACCAATTTGAATCAAACACAAACATTTCACATAAGTAATAAACATCATCAACAGACAGACTATGGAATCTACAAAGTAAGACAATGACAGAACTGAGAAGCCGATGAAAAAAAGAGAAGTTGATGAAGAAAAAAAGAAAGGGGAATAACTAACTTGTTTACTATCATTGCGAAAAGGGAAAGAACATCCGCTTTTTTCTCCCATTCGACACCCCTCATGTAATCCAGAAGAACTGGATTCTTCAATAACTCCACAATCTCTGAAGTTATTTGGGTGTCTTCACAGACATCCAGGAACGTTTCAATCCATTTATCAAGTTTCACATCCAAATGAGATTGATCAATTAAAATCGCTAGCTAATTAATCCATGACCGATTGGAAATAAAAGTTAAAACTGATAACTTTATAGTGAAAAAGTATGTCATGTAAAAATTAGTACTGGTTATCAAGATATAAAAAAATAAAAAGAAGTACTAATAATAATAAATCTCAAAAGTATGGAACTTCAAGACTTAACTCGTTTAACCTTCATGTTAATAAGAAACGAAATCAACTTAATGTTAGTATAAATCATCCAAACCTTTTCCATTTAAGTGTGATTTTTATTGATTATTCCTATGTATTATCCATCTTCCATGAAATTGTTCTTTGTTTTATCTTGTCTTGTAATTAGAACTTGATCGCATGCTTTTCTCTAAGTTATGTTCTTTACTCTTTTTGTTCGTAATTGGAGAATATAGGAGTAAACTTCTGAGAATAATTATAATACTTGATCTTTTCATGATTACATTTTGTATATGTACTAGAAATAACCCGTGCCATAACGGCACGGTTTTAAACTGAAATACAACTGATGTGGGATTATTTTTCTCGACCTTTTAATAGTTTAATTCCGGGATAGTTCATTGTTATGTTTCTAGTCAAAATAATGTCCATGCATACATAATAAAATTATTCATATAAAACTCGGAAAAGCCAATAACCGAATCATTCAAGTAATAGTGTATATATATGTCTCACTTCCTATCCGATTCACCTTGTCACTGAAATCATACATCTTCACATTCTTCCATGATAGCTCATTGTACCAATTAATGTTATAAAACTTTATTTTGATGTTTTTCACTTGCCACCGAATCATACATTTACTCATTCTTATGTGATAGTTCATTATTCCAATTAATTGCTATAAAAATTATTCTAATGTTTTTCTCTTTGAACTGTTGAATAGAAAGAGTAGATGTATGGTTAGGTATTCTAACCCCTCGTATAATTTTAGCATTTAATATTTGTCTTAATCCCGTTAGGGCACAAATTATACAATATTTTTATGATTGTATTATCAATCCATCTAACAAACTTTCTCATTTTAGTACTAATTCATTGTGCCAAACAAAAGAAACTATATAAATTGTTGTTATTGGGTTTTCTTAAGAAACAAAATAATTTTTATGTGTTTTTAACTTTATCCTCAAAATATTTTTTTTGATCCACCTCTGCCTTCTTGTTAATGACATACAAAATCAAGGAGGCTTGACATGATTAGTAAAAAATTCCTACAAACATACAAACAGATTTTTTTTCTCAATGCTACTTGATTGATGAAGTTGTTAGTTTTTTATAATGTCTATACAAACATTGTAAAATTAGGCATATACATCATCCAAAAACCAACAAAATCATTTATGTACTAATATGTGTATGTATCTCACTTTTGAATCAAAAAAAAAAAAGCCTCACTTCCCATTAGATTCAGCTTGCCACCACTAAATCCAATTAATGCATACATGATATATTATGATTTCATTTAATATTTTTTTGAATATCTTGAGTTAAGAGGTGATCCACTAATTAAAGATTAATAAATTTGGATTCATAATGAAAGGGGTTACAAAAATGACATTCGTCGGATATCTTTGGCTGAGATGAGACTGGGATGGTCGGATGCAACGTTTGTCTCTGAAAATGTTATCCGACCATCCAAGGCTCAAAAACTCATTCCGTTTTGTATTATAGATTGCAGGAATTCCACATTGGTCATCCGTTTAATTTTTCTCGTTCGTAACTGCAGGGAATTAAGAAAGTGACTTTAATTTATACGTTCATACATGGCTAGAATAGAATAAGATATTATGTGAATCAAATCATAAAATTTATACTATTTACTCTTTGTTCGTAACTGGTTAAGAAAATAAAGTTTTTTTTGATGATTATTTTTATTCCTCTAAAATCTAGGAGTAGTATTTCTAACCTTCTTTGTCCGTAGCCAAAAAAAAGCATAAAAATATTAGATTTATGTCCAAAGAAAATCGTTCTCTTGAATAAAGAAAGGTCGCTCATGTTTTTTTCTTTAGGAGTTACATCAAACTAGGGGAGCTCAATTTTGACTTGTGTTTAATTGCTATAGCTTTTTAAGGAGTGCGGGTGTGGAATTTTAGGAGAGAAATGTGAAAAGGAGAGGGTACCAAGTACACCACCAACTTTTTCGTTCGTAAACCTGTGTGGACAAACTTGTCACAATCAGTAGTATACATCAATATATGAGATCATGTACCTGATATGTAGAACAAGTTTACTTGGATGATTTCAAAAATCAATATCCAAGAATCAACATAATATGTACCGAAATGCATCAGAACCTAATTCTACCACGAAAAATTCTTGTAATCTATATTTGAATATATGGATTCACAAGAATAAATCTTGTAGGTCTTGTAATCTATAGTTGAAGATATGAATTCACATGAATAAATCTTGTAGGTTCCGTAGAGTAATGCGCTTGAAAACTGTCTAGGTTGTTTAATGTACTACTTATGATATTTCAACTATAAAGATAAACAATATAATGCAGAAAATAAATAACATAAGGCACCATAAAATTTATTAACGAGGAAAATTACAATGAACTGAAAAACCCTGGGACCAAGTCTAGAACTAGAACACCATACTGCGTTAATATGTTACACAGACACTAGCATATACTATCAGACTTCATACTAGAATGTAGTTGAAACCAAATCGACCCTATGAGCAATTCAACTTCAGTTGTGCTGCTTATGTGTTTTATATCTCTCAAGACCCTTTGCAACACAATTCCCAAACTGACGACGTTCTTTACAGGCCTAAGAGTCTGCTTTAACATAAGTGACTTTTGACTATTTTGCCTCTAACAGAAAACCTATTTGTTTTCCTTCAGAAAAATATTCAATCAAGGTAATGGAAATCTAACTGCTTATGAGGAATCTCTAAGGAAAATAAGATATCAAGCAAACTCAACAATCAAGACAACTTACTATCTTCAAAAGTTATAGAGATGCCTAAGCATTCTATCTCACAAGAATAATCGGAAATTCAAATCAAAACCAAAGTGTTTTTGATTATCTATCTTGTGGAATCAGAAAGTATGAGACCAGGAGTAATTTGTAATTTTTATCTTTTTTCCTGATCTATAATTCGGAAATTAAAACAATTAATAAGTAAAAGATCCGGATAACAATGAACCATCAGGTAAAATATAGTCTAACCGAGCTTCACGAATCCCTTAGTGAATTCTTTCAAAGTCGTAACCTAATACAGTTTCACCAGAGAAAACTTATGTTTTAGAGGACAACTCTAGCCGCAACTAAGACACAAAATTGGCAGGATTGAGATTCTAGAGTGCAGGGAGTCTTCTATTTATATTGATAAATAGGGAGACTCTATATTATAATAAAGCTATATTGGTGGACTAGTTTCCATGTTTACGAATTGCTTTTTAACCAAGCAACCTTAGTTTCTCCATGTAGAGTTGTTCGTGTAAGTATTTGAGAAGTTTTCATCGAATCACAAATAAGAAATGTGTAACCATATATTAGTCGTAACATTATGCACCAAGTGGTTTTCTAAAAAAAAATATTGGTTGAGTAGTTCCTGAATGGACAAGCATAAAGTAAAGTATTATATCACAAGACCGGAATCAGTTTGTGAACTCTCCAAAACAATTCGTAAATAATTAGTCGTCTCGCCATTCATAAACATTTGTATTTGGTAAGCTCGCGAGTTGTGCAAAATAATTTGTGTACTCAGATATAAAAAGTATATATGAACATTTCAAAACCAACCAGTTCGTGAATGACTTAAATCAGTTCTTGTGATATTTAAAGAAAAAGTATCCACAAACTTCTCAAAATCGAATAGGTCGCAAACTGACAAAATCAATTCGTGTACGTGAGTTAGTTGAGATTTAGTTCATCAATATTATTAATTTATAAGTTCAAGTTCGCGAACTGAGACAAAGAATTTGTGAAAATAATAACTAACTTGACTACTCCTTGTTGCTTGAATTTTTCTTTGCAATGTTCATCATAATACTCAAGTCATACGACATGTATCAGTAGATAAAATGGTAGATAATATCAGTAAATATGATAGTCGGTCTTCACATACCCTTGTTGATGAAGTTTTTGTAGACGTCCTTGTTCTTCAGTCTTCAATCTTCAAGGTTGATTGGTGAATTACGATAATCAACTACCATGCTCCATTCGAAGTCTGAGACTAACTCTAATAGACTATAAATCGAGATATGGTTTTGATCTACTAAACTAGAGTTTACAGGAATACGTAATTTTCACTTCCCCTATACCGTAGTTTGTAATAACAACCCCTACTACCTCATTCCCGTGCTCAAATTTTCATCCATACTAGTAGCATCTGGTCCAAGATCAATGTTCTCAATCAATTTTACAGACCTTTTATGAAGTTTAATAATCTCTTTGATTAACTTAGTACCTTTTACACCTTCCTTTCCCTCCTTGTTCACTATACGCATCCACACGTTCTTGCTCACCTTAAGGAATTTAGCATTTGAAGGACCAAACGTGACACAAGTTTTGCATCTTGGAGTTTCCAAGCATACTCAACTGAAACTACAAATTCTTTCCCTTTACAAGAGACTGGAAAAACACAAGAGAAATCACTACGTACCTGCATCCATTCCGACACAATTCCTAGCATAATTTATTTATTTTCTTGCTAAACTATTCTTACTAGAGAACAGTGGGACACCTGGAATACTAGCTATCATGATAATTCCTTTAGCATCCCATAAATGAGTATGAATGTTCTTCAACTTCAAACGGACATGAACCCTCCTCGTCTCTCGTATGTCATGTTGAATGAAGAGGTGCCACACGAATTAAAAATAACATACTTGATATAGAAACATACCCAAGTTCCATGACAAACAACCTATAAAATGAAAATAAAGTCTTCATGTAAGGATATGCTAAAAATATCCCTTCAGATTTCAAGCATTACCTATAGTTTCTTTCACGGTGCTAAAAGATAACCTCCTTCCAATAAAAAAACCCAACAAGAAAATTATCACAAACCCTAAGTTCAAGCAAACAAAGTTTATCTTACTATTGATAGACTAAGGTATGTGAAAAGAAACTTTGCAAACAAATGAATGAACTTTAATGCTCTTTTCTTCCGCAAATAGTGGCCTCTAGTTGGCAGTTTTAGGGTTTTCAGAAGAAACCCATTTGAATTCTCATTTTCAGACGCAAAATCTTTATTGACTTCTCCAGTACCACTCCATAAACTGTGGAATCTTTCGAAGAATTGAGAAAAAAATCATATGACGATCGATCCCAAAAAAAGATCAAAACCCTAAAATGTCAAAGTTGAGATCTCCATCGTTAAAATCACCCTCTACAGTCAAAGATAGATTTGTTACTCTCATCGGAAGTGTCGTTCCAGAATATATTTATTGGCTTGTTTAGATAGTTGAAAAGTTGCTTTTTGATTTCTAAAAGTCGAAAAACCAGAAATTAGTTTGGCAACTGAATTTCAAAATGACTTCTATAAACAAAAAAATCAATTTTTTGTGAAACAAAACATTTTTGTTTCTGACTTCTTCTGCTTCTAATACCCAAATGCGTTATTAATCTACATGACAAATGTTAGTTTTCAACTTGCCCCATATGCCCATTTTCATAGGTGGTTCACATTAAAAATTTATCCCACACCTTGGGTGGCACCGGCAGTGGCCGCAGTAGCGTTGTTTTTTACTTTTGTGGACTTGACTCACTAACTCAGCAGGATCATCCCGCTCGTGTGAGTTATATTTTCTCCAAATCTCCCATAGTTCCACCTCTTGCTTTAGTTGCTTCTTGTATTGGTCTTGGTCCTCTCTCCATCAGATTCGATTCCACTACAATCTTCCCTTTAAAAATTCCGGTACATTTTTCAATTCAATCTCTAGTTTTTGATTTCTGTAGTATTAGATCTGGTATTCTCCTAGATTCTGATTTCAATTGGTTTTGATTTCGTCCGAATCAGGGTTTTGTCTCATTTTTTATTGAATTTCTGATTATTTTTTAGGTTTTTTTTTTTTTTTTTGCAGGATGAACTGAGATTTCTTGAATTGATTTGCTTCTGTGAGGTTTTAAGTATTTCTGAGTGATAAGTGATTATGGCAACACGGCGTAACGTGCAGTATTCACGTCTACCTGTAGACGATGATGATTATAATGGAAGTTCAGATGATCCGCGGTTTGCATATACTCCGAAATCATTCGATAAGATTCCATGGAAGTCCATTTTACTAGCGCTTTTCCTTCTCTTGCTTGGATCGTTGCTTCTTTTTCTGGCTTTCTTTATCTTATCTGGTCACATGGGAGGCGAAAAATCTCAGGCTTATGGTCTCTTTACACTTGGTGTCCTCGCATTTCTTCCTGGTATGTATGAAAATTGCAGTTTCTCAGTATTATGTTTACTTGCATTTTATCGCAATTTGACGAATTATAGCAATTGGAGGTGTGTTGATTGAACTGTATGCTAGTAGAAACTATGATTTAAACCTGTTATTTTGTTTTTCATTTTGTAGTATATTGCTTCTCTAGGTTTTGATTCTACAATTTGAAGTTGATTAAGATTGCGATGAACATAGATATTACATCGGTGAATAGATAAAAAAGACATTGCTGTGCTGTCTTAGTGTAATTTGTGAACTATCACTGGTTTTCAATTGCCAGTTTCGAAACCTGTCTTTATGTAAGTATCGGACATGATGCACAAACATTGCAAATATATAGTCTTAAGAATTAAGATGCTATAGCTTTATATCCTATGTGAACATAGTAAATACGTGCCTCGCTTTTTAGGTCCGTTTTTATTTAGGAAGTTGTCATTCTATCAAAGAAACACTATACTTATTAAGGAACTTTAGGATTGCCCCTTCACAACATTTGGTGTCCTCGTGTTTCTTCGTGGTATGTATGAAAATTACAGTTTCTCAGCATTCTACCGCAACTGGTGATGTGTTGATTGAACTGCATGCTATCCATTATGATGTTTGCATTTCGCGGTTGGGAAACAGTAGAAACTATGATTTAAACCTGTTTTCATTTTGTCTATATATATTGCTTCTCGAGGTTTTGATTCTGCAATTTGAAGTTGATTAAGAATGCGAGGAACATATATATTACATCCGTGTATAGATAAAAAAAGAGATTGTAAGTTGTTTGAGTGTAATTTGTGAACGCTTACTGGTTTTCAATTGCGAGTTTCCAAACCTATCTTTATGTAAGTATCTGATATGACACACCAACATTGCAGATATATAGTCTTAACATGTTATAGCTTTATATCTTAGTAAAGCTAAGATGGAAATATGTGCTTCAGTTTTGAGGTCAGTTTTTCTTTAGGAAGTTGTCATTCTAATCCATCAAAGAAACACTATATTTACTAGGGAACTTTAGGCCCTCGCCCCTTAATTAAGTTGCCAAAATGTACTTCTATCTTTTCGAAACCAGAATTATACTATCAACATCAGAATAAGTAAAAACCTTAAAGCAGTTGCTGGACATCTGATAGGTCTGCTTGTTCACTTTCTTTGGACATACATCTTGTCGGTGTTGTCACTATGAGCTCCTTGGGTGATTTACGGGTTTGCAAGATGATGACTTCAATGAAATGAGTTAGTTTTAAATTAGAAATAAGACATACAAGCATGCCAATGATTAGATCCTAACAGAGTGCCTTAGAAATGAGACATACAAATCTAGTAATGCCTTCGGAATGTAGGCTATATGTTGTTGTTGTTTAATATATTTCCCATCAGTAAATCCTAACAGAGAATTTTAAAAGAGGAAGGCTGGCAGTTTTGGGGTTTCTAGGGAAGGTACGGTTTGGTACATAACACTAAATAAATCTGGTGCTAACCAGGGGCGGATAGAAGGTCTTCAAGGATATGACCTAAGAGAAAGATTTAATTAGCGACTATGAGATTGTTGTCCATCTGTAGCATAATAAGAAATGTCTGCATCTCCATCACAATTTACCACAGTTGTGTAAAAAGCTTAAAACAGTAGCTGGCCATTTGATAGCTCTGCGTATTCACTTTCTTTAGACATACATCTTGTCAGTGTTGTCATCAGGAAACTCCTTTGTTGATTTCGGGGTTTTTCTATAGTCAAAAAGCAAGATGATGACTTTGTGATGAGATCTTTTTATAATTAGAAATAAGACATACGAGCATGCCATTGGTTAGATCCTAACAGAGTTCCTTAGGAATGAGCCATATGAATCTAGTAGTGCTTTCGTAATTTTAGGTTATATGGTATTGTTGTCTGATATGTTTCCATAAGTAAATCCTAACAGAGAACTTTAAGAAAGGAAGGATGGCAGATTTGAGGTTTATAGGGAAGGTAGGGTTTGGTAGAACACTAATTAAATCTAGTATTAACCAGGGGTGAGGATGAAAAGATAAGAGGGGGGTGGGGAGTTTGGGCAGAAACATTCATAAATAACCATTTGCAAGTGGGGACAGTCGCTCCCACTTGCCCTATTCTCCCTTTGCCCCTGGTTCTAACAAAGGTTAGCATGCAGTATAGTTGAGTGAGGAATCTGAAAACAAGTTATTACATGTTCTTGAGTTCCAATATGAATTTATCGATTTCATCCCATGTTAATTAACATTTTTCTTATGTATTTATCTTAGAGGAGCTTTATTTGCCATGAGATTATAGATCATTTATATTTCGTATAATGTCGCTTAAAGCACGTGAATGCAACATACTTTCCGGAAAGTTGTCGAAAACGTTACCTATGCATTAGAATAAAGACCCGCGCTTGATAACTTTCAGATGTAACTGGCTAGAATGTAGAATGACTGGTTGAGGTTTGCAGAATGACCCCTATCCTTTATAGTTTATTGAACCATTATGTTTATATCTGGTGAAAATGAGGGTGATGGACCGTGCATGTTATTAAGAGGCATGCTGTCACTTCTCTATGCTTTATAGCTGCAGAACTCTATTTGAAAGATTTCCAAACTTATCTTTCACACCCTAAACAAATACAACTAAACTAAATTTTGAGTTTGCAAAATAATTTGTTTGTAAACCACACGGGCAACAATTGCAGAAATTTAGATTGTGAAATTCCGATTTTGGTTAAGTCATAAACAGCACTATTATGTATAAATTGATCTTATGAAAACAAGTTTAATGAACTTAATAAGTTCCCAAATACGTATATGCAGGGTTTTACGAGACCAGGATAGCTTACTACTCATGGAGGGGAGCACAAGGGTATCGGTTCGCGTCTATCCCTGGTTATTGAGGTTGTTTGGGAGGTCTCTTCTTCAGGATCGGTTTTGTCCTGGTTGATTCACTAGCATAGTGGCATGTAACTATCGAATTGCAGTTCTCTCCAGACGTAGTCTTAGTAGTTTCATAATGGTTTCATGATCGAATATTTCATTTTGTGTTGAGAATGATCCATGCCTTTGTATCTCTCAATATAAGTACGAGTGTGTACTAAATGTCTTTGGTATGTGTATATATGAGGATTATGCGATGAATGGTATCTGCGGTAAAACTGTACATGAATCTAGAGCTCATTGAATTGTTTCGCCAGTCAATTATTTTCGGGCTCAGGTTATCAGTCAGCTTAAATGTCTTTGTATGAGCTCTGTATAGGGAGATCCCTCGCTGTGCTAACATTTAGATGTAGTGTTTAGATTCAACATGTCATGCTATCTGTGGATGTTGGTTTTTCTTGGTAGCCATCTTGCAGCTCCTGGTTTGTTGCGAGGTATTTTAGATTCAAATAGAATATGCAACTCAAGATGTCACCAAAATATATGGCCTATGGGCATGCTGAAGTTACAGAAAGTTTTGCGCAAATTTAGTGTTTCGGGTAGCTTAAAGATCACTCGGGGTGCGGGGGGTTGGTTTAGATGTTTCTCGTTTCTCTTAATTAGCCTCAGTTTCCTGTATTAATGCTATGTTATGATGATTACCTCTTTTTCGGACATTGTATATTTGGCTTGTGGCCCATCATCATCTATTCTCATGGCCTCATGGGTTTCTTATTTGAAACTCTCACGGATTTTGGTTTAACAATCAGTAGAGTAGTACTAGTAGTAGCCGTAGTCGCTTCTCCTCTGCCCAGATCCTACTCTGGTTACTTATTCTTTTGCTTTTTATAGATCAGGTGGTAAGTTAACATGGCCTCATGGGTTTCCTATTTGAAACTGTCACGGATTTTGGTTTGACAATCAATATAGTAGTAGTAGGTGTAGTTGCTTCTCATCAGCCCAGATCCTACTCTGGTTAGGTGGTCAGTTTTTATGAAGTTTGTTGGTTGTTATGTCTCCTTAAAACGTGACTATATCCATGTTCTTAGAGCGTTCCTTCTCGGTCTTCATGGCTTCCTTGTTTTTCGATACTTTTGTGGCGAAGAACAATTTCAATTTGCCTCGGCAGAATTTAGAACTCCTCAGCAAAGAAGGTCTAAGGATCTAGTTGTTCTTCAAAGTTATCGAGATTATGAGCATCACACTTTCTGGTGAAAGTTTATTCGTGTCTGAAATTGTATTCCAAACTTTTTCTGCATTTCATCCATATTCTCTACAGGTTACTTTGTTCGTAATGTTCTTCACAATAATGCTCATAATGTTTGGAGGACCTGTGAAAATAAAGAAACAGAAAAAGGTAAAAAAAAAATAAAAAATTAGATCACTGATTCAAAATCTCCGGTACTTTCAATACTGTTAGTTAATTAGCTGGTCCTACCATCAGTACCCCATACAGCAATAATTCCAGTACAGTATTGTTTTGATTTTTGTTCCATCGCTTTTCCCCATCTTTTCTGTCTCTTCTTGTGTTGTCTATTCTGTGGCCTGAGGACACTGGAGACTGAAGAGTAGTACTAAAATAAGTTTTGAGAGGATAGTGAGAGGTCACAGGCTCCGGGTACCAGCAAACCTGAATCTTCCTACTTTCTGCAATACAGCTGTGAGAGTTGAACAGTTAAACTGAATCACTGATTCTCTGGTTACCCATTAGGCCTTACTTTCTTTCCTCCAGTTCCAGTAGTGATATGTCATCCCATCCTCTGTTATTGTTATATCTCTATCTTAAGCTGTTTTCTTTTGATATATTCTCTTTATTATCACTGCTGTGGTTTCTGCAAAATTCACATTGCCTCCTCCCGTTAGTCAGTCAGTTTCGCCTATTCATTATTATCTTCAAATTCTTTCAAAAGAGAAAAAAAAATTATCTTCAAACTACAGGCCTTACTGTCATTCCTTTGCCATGCACCTTAGCTTTGTCTTATTTGCATGCATGGACAAAGAAAAATGTATATGCATCATGCATTCATGCTATCTGGACATCAAATATCCTTTATTTTATTCTTCCCAGATTACCCCTAGGGTGAGAATAAATACCCTCTCATACTCTTTGTTTTTTAGGTAGATTAATTAGAGGTTCCTTGAACAAATCAATCCAGAATATGTGTTCAACTTTTCTATAAATCCAGGCTAATCTACTCTTTTAGAATCTAATCTAAAATCTGCCTCAAAGTTGTTTAGCTCCTGTCACAGTGGTTGAGTCACTTATAAGTTATCTTCATGCAACTTTTAAGACTAGTCAATGCCAAAAACTCATGTTTAAAGATTTAAGTAACCAGGTACTTATAGTATTGGATGTTGAGCCAAGCACCAGCTAGCTAGCTAGTTAAATTATTCAAGATCTCAAGGAAGTGGTTAAAGATTAGTTGAATTGATTAATTAAGAGTAATCAAGAAAAATAAAAATTATCAAGAAAATATAGATAGGAATATATCAGCAATAAAACATGGTTTTCTTTACATTTTCACTTAGTTTAGGTAATGGTGTAGTCTTCAGCAGAGGCGATGCCCGGGATATCGAGGAAGTTGTTGTTCTGATTATACCACTTGAATCTGATGATCTATCGAGATAGAGTCGACCTCTGTAAGCTGCAAGGTGGGCATAATAAGCTGGAGGAATCAAAGAGACTGGTTTCGTACACTTCGCGAAAGTGTAACACAGGTTATATACCAGTTTCTGTAGTTCATCTGAACTGAATTCATTCTCATCCCACAAAACATGGTAATGTGTTGGCCGGCTTGTTCCCTTTGTACCCCAATGGCTGCAAAGATAGAAATCGAATTCCTTCGGATGGGTAACCACTGAATCTACTACTGTACCTGGAGGTATATTTTCATCAGAATGTCTAAAGGCTCGATCGGTTTCGTTTGGGAACAGTCTTGTGTGGTGTCTCTTCTGAACAACTGCAAACGTGATTGTCGGTCTGTATTCAGGGAACCTTAGACAACCAGCTTTGATGGCTTGTAATTCCTCTTGAAGAACTTTCTTGAACTGGGTTTCGCTGACTCCGTCGCGGAAAAAGATAATTCTCTTGGGAAGTATATGTACTGCTTGATAAAAATCTTCCAGCAGTTCTCCAACCATTTCCTTGAGATCTTGGATTATTTCCTGTCGGTGTGTTTGAGACCTGATTCTTGAAATGTACTTGTTAGCTGCTGGCCAATTCATGCTTGCGACCACAGCTGCAACGGAAGGGCTAAAATCATCAAGGGGATGTGGATGAGTAACATCAGCCCCAAAGAAGATTGCTGGTTCATCTGGGCCGAACAATCCCGGCAATTGAGATGGTAGTGAGTTATACAAAGCTACAGTAGATCCACCGACTTTGGCATTGATTTTGAGAGCCAAGTTTGCAAGAAACTGAGAGCTCAACTTATTGGCAAGGTTACCGTACAAGCAGCATTGACTAACAACGCCAATACTTGTCTCAGAAATTCGTTTGAAATCTGCATAGCCTCTGTGTTTTCTCTCCGTTACACATATTAGAAGTTGTAGCTTGTTTGAACCAGCTGCTCTGTGAATTTTCTTAAGTTTGGACTCCAAAAGCGAGACATTGTTGAGTACTTGGATTGGTTCAAATTGTGAGCTAAGGCTGGGATTCCTGCTAAGATATATACCCAATTGCTCACATCTTTGAGATAACTGGTTTATGAATCTTGGAATGCTAGATCTTTGATCTGGGGTGCCACCAAAACTTATTAATGCCCATCTATGTATTCTGGTTCCTTCAAAGACATGGCTCTCTAAAAGGTTCCATTGCCGGTCCTGCCGAGATGGAATTAATTCTGTTACCTGGCCACCATTACCAAGCTTCAATTTAGGAGGTTGGAGGACTCTTCCGCTCAGTTGAGTCATTGCTCTAGAAATTTGAAGGTTGAACTCTTTCCCATTGTCACCACTGTCAAAAAAGAAGAAGGATTTACAATTTTACATACACATTTAGAAGTTAGTTAGTGAAATGTACCACGAAAAAACCCTCTAAGCTGCTCCAAAACCATTAGTCATAAAGTTGTTTAATGCATTTACCTTGTTGGTCCAACTGATTTTCCCCCCATGACTCCGTTGATAATTGCTTCGCTGTCTGATCATCTGAAAGCTTTGTAAGAAATCTCTGGCCTTCACATACCATGCAGAGTTCCATAGGAAGATAACATGGTTTACTCCTACTAATCTGCAAACATGGCAAGTTCCTGAACTGTATATCATGATTGTAGTGATCATTGAAGTAATCCACCAATCTACGAGTCGTTCCGTCTCTCTCTGTAAACCAAAGATCCTCAGTAGTTTCATCTAGGGGTGTAAATTCGGGCAGGCCGGGCCGCCCACCCCAAAAACTAAGACAGGCCGGGCAGGCCAAGTTTAATATGTGGGAGCCCGTAAATAAATTCAGGTCGGACAGGCCGGGTACAAGTAGATAATTTGCTACCCAAAGACCGCCCAAAGCCCGCTTTTTATAGGGGCAGGCCAGATCGGGCCGGACAGGCCACTATTTTGATATTTTTTTTTTAAGTTTAAATTTTCAAATGAACGGTATTAAATACAATATCCTTTCCTTTCCAACATCACATATCGTAAGTGATAGTATTATTTTATATTTAAATTACACTGACAAATTTTTAATTTTAGCCTATAATAAATAATTAATTAGAGTACAATAAACTTTCTAATAAGAAAATATATTACCATTAATGTTTTGAAAAGGTTAATTATAAGTAAAAATAATTATATATTTTATTTTTCTTGACACAAAATTGACAATTATAAAATTGTAACTTTTAAGTCTTTTTAAGAGGATATTAAATGATTAATGGCACATAGAAGCCTTTCAGGCCGGACACCAGGCCGGGTATCAGGCCGGGCATCATACTTAATCGCAAAGCCCGAAACCGCCCAATAAATTAATCCAGGCCAGGCCGGGTAGACCGCAACGGGCCATAACAGGTTTTGGACAATTTCAGGTACAGGCGGGCTTGGGCGGGTACGGGCAGGCTGAGTTTTTTCGGTTAATATTTACACCCCTAGTTTCATCAGTTAAGCCAAAAACTCGATATTTCTGATCGGTTTCTCGATGGCAAACAAAAACTCTGATGTTTTTTAAAGCTTTCTCCACTTCTTTCTTCTCTTCCCCAACTAAACTTGCTGTCTTCCTCTGCGAAAGATCGTGAAGGAAATCTAGCCTCTTTTCCAAATAAGGGATGACTCCGATGCTCTCATGAAAAGCTGTAACAGAGAAATCCACATTGAGAGCAAGGCCTAGTTGGGTTGGTCTAAGACTCTGAAAAAACCCTCTCAATCCAACTGCACCTCCTCCAATATCTGTAGTTCCTCCTCCCATTGAACTCGAATATAAAGACCTCCCAACTGGTATACATTTCTCCGCCGAATCCTCTCTAAGAACGACATCCAATGCATGGAGATAATCCTGAGGAAGTGGAACTGAGCTTTCCCCGTCTTTGCTCAAGTAGCTAACCAATTCATTTCCATCCAATTTCGAAACAAGTTTGATATTCACCTGAAATAGTTTAGATTTCTGTAGCTTCTCCTCCACCAATTCATTGTTCACTTCGGAATGTAAAAATGATTTGGATGTGGTGGGTATTGGGAGATTAACAAAGATCTCAAGCTTCTCTTCTTGGAATTCGACAGAACTGTACAAATTTTTCCTGCCATCAAACGCTGGATGAGCACCGGATAAAAAATCTTGGTTTTCCTGCACTAACTGCCTCTTAATCATTCTGGCAACTTCTTTGGAAGGCTGCGGAGAGATATCGACACCGTAATGAAAAATTCACTCTCAAGCATCAAAGTCAGCTAGGAAATGATTTGCAAGCAAAGGGTATTACTGCCCCATCTTGTCCACCAGAATCTGGTCTTTTTGCTACCACTGTTGATGTAACAGTCATACTGATAGGCATTACATCATCATTCTGTCTAGTGTGCAAACTCAATTTCTTTTGGAAGGCTTCTGAAGCTGCTCAAATCAAATGTAAATGGAGAAATTACTAAATAAAGTCAGAAATTACTAAATCAAGACTAAGAAGACTGTAAACTGGAATCTATAACCAAGTATGGAAATCAACAAGAACATATTTTTTGTATCATCAGAAATCAAAAAAGCAATTCCATTTTCTAATTCATACTTTTCTTGGATTCAATCACAAAAGGTCTCAAGTTGTGTTCTAATAAAGGGGATAAAATGGGTTATCCTTTTCAATTAACATCAAGGTCATGAGACCAAAGTATCAAAACAACTACAATGAGAACAGTTACATACCTTGTGAAACAGTTAACAATGGAGGTGATTGGGTAACAGAGGAAGATGCAAGAGGAGGAGGAGGAGAAAGATGATTCATTTGCTGCTTCCATGAATAAGATTTCTGAACATGGGTGGGTTTAGACCTGTAGTTATTGTTATTATTATAGTTGTGAGGAAGAAGAGGAGTTGCAGGAGGAAATTGAAGATGTAGTAATGGAGGTGGTGTAGGTAAAGGAAGAAGAGGTGGGTATGTTTGATATGGATTGTTATTATGATAAAAGAAACCATTATGATACGAATGTTGCTGCTGCTGTTGTTGATGATGTTGATGATTGAGGTTAGTAGACCTTCCTCTGCAATATCTAGTTTTAGAATTACTGTAGCTGTTCTTGTTGGTTTTAGCTTTTTCAGTTTCTTCCATGATTTTTTCTTTTTTATTGAGAGAGAAATCAGAGAATTAGATGACGAGGAGGAGCAGTATATAACAGAAAAGAGAAGAGGCAAAGAAGATGGAATGGGTTTACCAGAAAGTAGTATTGATTGCAATGGACAGCAACTAGAGAGACTTACAGAGATTACTAATGCTGCAGGTGCAGTGCAGTAGAGAGAGAGAGTGTGTGTTTGTTTAAGATATCTTCTAGTATTTTATTTTAGTCTTAAAAGATGGAGAAGATGGTATTGGTTTTAGAGTTATTTAGTTCTTTCTGTCTCTCTGAGTCATAGAGAAGAAGCGAAGATTAAAAATGATGTCAAATAGTAATGCTTATCTTCACCCCAGAAAGTAAGAGAGGGGAGTTTACCTTACATGAATATAAGACAAATAAAAATATAAGACAAAAAAAAAAAAAAGTGTCAAAATAAACAACAAACAGTCTGTCGTCTAGCCTTATTTTTCTTCCACATGTGATGGTTAATGGTTTACTGTATAGCGTCCACTACCAAGCCTAGTTAGCAATTCGGGATTCGACAAATATACGGAACGGCAAACGTACGAGTATTATACGGTTTTGTAAAATCCAGATTCGGTCCAAAATTCGGTCAACGGGACGTGATTCGTCAGTAATTCGGAACGGCATACGTACGTGTATAATTCGATTTATAAATGTGAGTTCGGCTCTGAAAATTCGGTATCTATATATAACAAATAATTTGTATTTATAAGGTCATAGACCAATTTTTATGCATATGTGTGAGTTATTTAAAGAAAAAATAAACTTAATATGATGATATTAATAATATATACAACATTAGTTATCCAAGAGGACGTCGTATGGTGGTTTAGATGCTTGGTTAGTGAGTTTGAGATCTCTCTCACCTTCACCTTCAAATCTCTTCAGTCGTTTTTGTTTCATAAAAATTACAACACTTTTAATATTCGGTCGTGTATGTTCGGGAGGTAGTAAAGCCCAAAAAGTGGAGTCTTTGAAAAGTAAAAGCTAAAGAATTTATGGCGAATTAAGCGGACGTATCATTCGGGATACGTAAAATTCGTGAACGGTTCGCGAATAATCCGGGAATGCCACATAATACGCGACTTGGGTTCGGAGTTGCAAACGTACGCGAATAAGACGGTAAAATTCGTGATACAAGAACTTACTAACTAGGCTACCAAGCATTCTTTCTAATGAAGGAATGTATGGTAGTTTTCGGAGTGAAGGAGGTTTGAAAAATTAGATCAAACTGGTAGTCTATGTTCTTTCGAAGAAGAACAGTCCTCGCCATGTCCATACTCTTTGCTTACACAGATGGTAGTCTCCATCCTTTCGAAGAAGAACACTCCTTGCCATGCCCATACTCCTAGCTTACAAAGATGGTTGAAATCCCAACTTTTCTCTCATCCCCTTTATATGTAGGAATGAGATTGGACTTTGTTGTTGAGAATTGGATTCAGGACGGAGCCAAGATTTTTGAGTTGGGGTGGCTTAGGTACAAAATATTTTTTTAGGGGTGCAAACAAGCAAAATTGCCTAATATCTTTTACTGGACCTAATTTAAGCTTTGGACAGGGGTGCAATGGGCTGGCTCCGCACCAGATGGGATTGGATCCAGGTGTGTTGCAAAAGGAGAAAAAGGAAAAATGTACTAACATTAAATTGCTTTCATGCACTTTGGCCTCCAAACACATTCTTAGCAAGCAATTTATAAATTGGTCCTTGTTGACTCCTGGTAGGAAAATAAGTTGGTTTGTTAGACTGAAACCTATGACAAGTTTTTAGGACCATCACAGACTCATAAATCTAGTGAACTTTTGTGTTGATGTTATTGGTGTCCTTCCATTCTGGGGTTTCTGTATGGGCCTTGTGAAGATAGTATTTGTCTTGTTCACACAAATGATTCTTTTGGTCTAGTGTTTGTGCTTGGAAAATTGTAAGGTACCCGCATGTTAAGAAGTACATTTCAGCCAATAATTTACCAAAAACAATTATTTAGCATGGTACCCATATATACTCAAATCTTTTAAAACAAAGTACTACCCCTGTTTCTAAAAAAAGAGATTTTTACTATTTCAGTTTGACATATTTTTAGATTAAAATGAAAAAGAGAAGGTATTTGTTTTCTGAAAACGGTAGCGAATTAAAAAAAAATATGCTAAATAATAATTTTATAATTTTTTATCTCAAAATTTACCGATAAACCAGACCAAATATTGGAAACAAAAGTATAAGTAAAGTGAATACCCGATATATAGTATTATCCATTACATGATTGAAGTTACATATATATATATATATATATATTCCCGCTTAAAAATGAATATCAACATCTAATAAGTTAATTTTTATTGTACTAAAGAAAAATCTTCCCGAACAAAACACGCATGATACAATAGTCGGATATACCTCACATTCCCACCACTATGCAAAGTTATTGCAGGGGTTCCATATCCTGTGTGTCCAGCAATAAAAATTGTTTCGTTTTATATAAATTTGGTGATCCCGTAAAATTTAGTAATCCTCGATAACTTTTTTACCCCTTTGGTTTTAAGGACCCTACATAACACTTTTATTGTCAAACCTTCAGCTCCGATGAGAGAGTTTATAATCAACTTGTCCCTGTTAGCTGAGATCCCGAGTCCCATCTTTGAAGTCAACAGATTAAATCCGTAGAATTTCATAAAATTTCCTATTTTATTTCCAAAACAAAATAAAATAAATGCTTGCCTTTGACTTTTCCACTTGTATTTTCTAGTTTCAAGATGCAATAATGTAGCCTAGCCTTGATAGTTGGAAACTTCCACGTATGTATTTATATTTAAGAAATCTTTCTTTCTTGGTTAGGGTTCAAGTTTTATGATTCCTGAAGAGAGAGCAAACTATATACACAACATGTCACAGATTTGCTTTTATGACCACGTTATTACAAAAACAAAAATGTATCTTTAATTTCATGGCGTTTTTAGGGGCTACTCGAAAGGATTTAGGGGCCAACAATAAAACAAAAAAGGTCATCCAAAGGGAAAATGTAGCCAGCCCTTATCTCGCGTAATTTGTAATGGCGAAATTACCACATATATTCGGAGGATATGATAACATTGTTATCCTCCGATTACAATCGGAAGCCAGAATATTTCCCAGACTTCCGATTGTGGTCGGTGCAGTATTAAAATGATTTTTGTTTCATTTTTTCATTTCTTTTGCATTTGTGAGTTATTAGAGTTATAGAGAAGAGGTTGAAGGAAAAAGGGAAAAACCATTTTTTTCACTACAAAAATGGATGGATATGAAGAAGAAAGTGAGAATCATGACGAAGAACAAAATGTTGAGGGTTCACGACCGTTTAGAGAAGACGATTTGGGGTATATGTTGAATGATCCAAACTTTTGTGGAGAGGAAAACCTAGACGACCCTTTCATGGAAGAAAATGGAGAATCGCATGATATTGAAGCTAACGATGCATGTAAAACACGGGTATTGTGTTAAGAAACTAAAATACTCGATTTGCATGGTTTGTGTGCTTTTGTAAACAAGAAAAACCGATTATTGCATGCATTGAATGCCATGAACTACCCAGATTCGGTAGATAATTTCTAGATTAAACTTACGAATATAACACACTGAGTACCAAATATGTATATTCGATAGTTCCAAGATACTAGTTTACTGCCGAATATGAGAAAAACCCCAAACTGGTTTTCCAAAAATATCTACATTCGGTAGTTATGTAGAGTTATTTACCCCCGAATGGCCCCAAAAACGAATTCCTCATAAAATTTCAAAACTCAGTATTCTTATCCTTTTACAATCGGTAATAGTTTAACATTATTTGACTGCCGAATAAAATTTCCGAAAACTTGAAAATCGGATGTTTATTGATTAAAGTTATCTCCTGGTTATTTATATTCGGCTGGTTTACTATATATTTTAGCTTCCGATTATATCATTTTTTGCACTCAGTAAACTGTGTACATTCATTTGCATATATCGGGTGTTTTGGGTAACCGATAGGATTCCGAATATAAAGTATTCAGAAGTTTGACTTATTTAATAACCTCCGATTATATCATTTTTTTCACTCAGTAAACTGTGTACATTCATTTGCATAAATCGGGTGTTTTGGGTAACCGATAGAATTCCGAATATAGAATATTCGGAAGTTTGACTTATTTTATAACCTCCAATTATTGTATAATAATTTGTTGCTTTCATATGCAGGTCGTTGAAGAGTTTTTTGATGACTTCTATTTGAGGCCCGACACTTCCCTATACTATGCAAACGATTTGGTATACTCATAACCACTTTTTTTTTTGCAAAATTTATATGTTAAATGGTTATGCTTATTAGATTTGTTTTGTTTTATGCATGTTTAGACATTTGGAAGTAAGAATGAGGCAAAGGAATGGCTTTTGAACAAGGCAAAAGCTAACATGTGCGTGGTAGTTCAAAATAATCATGTTAGTGACACTCGATTTGAAATGATTTGTGAGCGAGGTGGGACGCGAAAGAGTCACGAGGGAAAGAATAGTAAGTACATACGGAAGACGAATAGGAAATACCGAAGCAATACCAAGAAGATAGGATGCCCATTTAAGATTGTCTTCTATAAGCCCGATGGTATTAAAAGTAAAGAGTATAAAATGTATAAAGTTGATAACGGTTGTCACAACCATGATGATCCGTTGGATTTAATTGGACATGTAATGGTTGCCAAGTTAAAACCACATCAAATGCAGACGGTGAGGTCTATGTGGATCCAAAAAGCGAGTGCGATCTTAAGTAAGATAAAGTCGGACGATCCCGACAACTTGTCTTCTTTGTCTACAATACGGTTGTACTCGGTGCACAATTTTATAACATGGTGCACCCTTGAAGAAACATGGGATGGTTCATAATTGTGGCGTGGCTTCTTGTACTTACCAACAAAAGGACCCAATGAAACGTTAATCCAAAATATACGATCGTCCTGCTGTTTTTTGGGTAGATCTTTCACAATGTAATAATTTTTTATCCATTCGGTCTCTTCCTCAACTTGTTTTAATCTTTATCTATGATGGAATTGTTCTTGACCTCGCTTCTTAGCCTTGATTTCCTCTTCCTCCTCCTCCATTGCCACTAACGATGGTTTAATTTTTTTGGGTTGTTTGTTCCTTTTTTGTATTTCTTCTTCCATTGCTGCAATTGATGTAGTTGTTCGCTTGCATCTTCGAAGTATGTTGTCGATTGATGATGGACTTGCCATTGAAAAGGTTTTTCATTCAGATTTTTTACTCAATAATAACTGAGAGGGGTTACCCTCCTTATATAGATTAGAGTTCCAACGGATCTAATTTTTGAAAATATGGCCGTTGAGGTTTATGAAAATATGGCCGTTGAGGTTTCGTATCATCGGTGCACTACAATCGGTTGTTAACGATACACGTATTCCCTCCGAATAAGACATTCGGTGGCAAACTTAAATTCTTATCTACCGATTAAGTTGGTATTTCTAAACACGACTATATTATTCGGAGGATAATTTTTTTGTAAAGTCCCGAATGTACGATGGCCCAAAAATCAGAATTTGGGAAAAACTTATACTTTTCAAATTTTGAAATTGAAATAATCAGAAGTATAATTAGTTACCCAAACTTCCGAATATGGGCTGTCTAACATTCTATATTGGCCCTTGGAACCACCTAGAGCCATGGCGTGGTTTGTTTTGAACTTGCAATATTCGGCGGATAATTTTTTTGTAAAGTCCCGAATGTACGATGGCCCAAAAATCAGAATTTGGGAAAAACTTATACTTTTCAAATTTTGAAATTGAAATAATCGGAAGTATAATTAGTTACCCAAACTTCCGAATATGGGCTGTCTAACATTCTATATTGGCCCTTGTGGTGTGTAGGGAAAAGTAACCTACAAACTAACCTGCAAGTATACAGGGAAGTTGAAGCAAGTAATAGTAAATAGGGGTTTGTCCACAGGGACTTGGAGGATTTGCTACAGTTCTCTTTGGGGAGTTTCTAAAGTTATCTGAGTTCAAGGGAGGGTACTAAGGCTTTTGATTTCACTACCTGACCCTAGGCTAAGGAAATTGTGATGCAATGTATGTCTTGTTTTTTTCATGAAAGGTTACAAAGAAGGATAGAGAAACTAACCTTGCTAAATGACCCCTAGCATCAGCTGTCTTTCAACAGCACAACTGATCACAAGTATTTAGCTCAACTAGCTAACTGAGCTTGATGCAATCTCTCTAATGGATTAAATTCTCACACACTGACCTAGCTGCACTCCTAGCATCAGCTGTCTTCTAACAGCACAGCTGATCACAAGTGAGTAACTCAAATGGCATTTCATTAATCCTAAGGCAGTTAAAGCATTTCAAGACAATACATATACATTTACTATCCTAGCATATGATCAAGAGCTTCCTCTAAGCCCTAGCAAATGAAACTAACACATAATAAAACTGAAATTAAGACAAAACAACATATGAATTGAAGTTCAAACAAAACAGGGCAAACATATGAGAAACTGGCTAGCCCAGTCCTCTTGGTGGTGCACTGGCTAGTCCAGGCATGTCCATTTTCACAACCCATGACCCCAATTTATAGTCAGTTACAATTCCCCCAAAATACCCAAATGTCAGAAATTAGGGTTTCACAAAAGGGTGAAATTGGCTTACCTAATACACTGATAACAACTCTAAATCTTCCCCCCATGCTTCTGTTGATCCAATTGCATCTACCCATGCTCTGATTTCTTCTCCAACTTCACCTATTCTACCAATTTCAAACCTAGGGTTTCTGTGAAGAAAAAGGGTTGAAATCGATAGAATATGTGTCTAGAGAGGTAGGGTAATGATGGGTTATGATTACAAGTAGCCATGATGGCTTTTGGAGGATGCGTGGTGGTGGTTGAGGCAGAGGCAGGCGGAGCTGGTGGCGGACATGGTTTCTGCAGAGGGAATGGGGAAGGAGATGGGGTGAGCTCGATTAGGTTTTGGCTAGGGGTTGTTTGGTTTGTGGGATATAGGCTTAGGTGTTTGAGTGTTGAGCGGGATCATCGAACCTTGATGTTCGGTGATGAAAGGCGTAGGATGAT
This sequence comes from Papaver somniferum, assembly GCF_003573695.1. NCBI lineage: Eukaryota > Viridiplantae > Streptophyta > Magnoliopsida > Ranunculales > Papaveraceae > Papaver > Papaver somniferum. Next base: position 262,350,749 of record NC_039364.1, on the reverse strand, counting down.
AACTTCTGAAACGGATCTAACGGAGAAATTGAGACAGATCGTGAGCGACCGTTGGATGCAAAAATACAACGAAACTGACGGCTCAAGATGGAGTTAGGTGCTGTAGTGTAAGGCGGAGATATCAAACTTCGATGCACAGCAAGGGATCGACCGTTGGATTCAACTACCATCTAATCTGAAGGCTTGGAATTTCAGCGCTGTGGTGCTCGGCAGAGACTTCAGATTTTGATGCTCTATGAAGGAGCGACCGTCGGATGCTTCTGAGAACTGATCTGATGGCTGAGAACGGAGGCGCTTTTGTGTGTAGAAAATGAGGTTGTGCGCACCATTCTTCGCGGCTTCCTTGCGTAATTTCTCCCGGCTTTTCACTACTTTTCTGCTCTTTTCGCTCCGCGACTCATCCGAACTTTATTTATTACCTAAAAATGCAAAATTAATTAATAAAAATATTTATTCTTGAAAACAATGAAAATACAGAATATGGGATAAAATGTAGAATTAATGCATAAAAGATGAGTTAAAATGCCAACAAAAAGGGATAAATATATACAATATTTGGCACTCATCAAATACCCCCAAACCTGAATTTTACTTGTCCTCAAGTAAAACAAAACTAAGGAAATCCTAACTATACCATCCACTGTCGCTGGTCTCTCGAATGCATTTAGCGTATGCACTAAGCCTTTTAAACCACTAAGTGTCCCTAGTGGACGAGTTGAAGTCTCGTGAAGGTTTGCTTAGAACGTACCTACAAAGTTCTAGGAAAATATAAGCTCAGATTCCATCAAACGTGACATGTGCAAAACAGTTTAAGCTCACAGCAAAATGGAGATGTCAATCTAGCTATCGAAGGCACAATCCTAGCACTGATAACAAAAAAAGACATGTGATAAGAGTGTAAAGTGTATCTACACATGTGTAAAGAAAGATCTGAAGTTATGACTACTAATCACCAAGAGATAGTTTCTCAGGCTAAGAACTGAGGTCGAAATCTAGCTAGCTGTCCGGACTTTACGAGAATTGTGAATGAGTTGGAGGTATTTCACAATTACTCGCGTTGTACATCAATGGCATACACCCTCCTTGCTTATTACAACAAACAACAAAAGATGCTATTTACATGACTCTTATTTACATTGACTATTCTCTTTTATTTTTGAACAAGAGATGATGGAATTGATAAATACTTGATTTTTTTTGTATTTTTTTTTTTTTCTGATATTTTTTTTTTTTTTCTGAATATACATCGTTTTTTTTTTTTTTTTTTTTTTTTTTTTTTTTTTTTAAGCAAGGAACACTTTTGATACATAACAAAAGAAACAAAAATTACATGACACTTTGCAAGAGGTAGCCCTTTTTGATGCACCCAGTTAAATTCGATGGTTGTTTTCTTAATGTAACCTCCACCTTCTATCCCAACCAACCAAAGAACAAGCTAGTCAAGTTTCGTTCAGTATTCTAAAGTGATTGGCAATCGTAACTTCCTATCAAACACCTTGAAGATCGAGGCCATACATGTATTGGTAGATCGTGCGCGTGCAAATTTCTTATCACTATGTGAATTGTGCTAGAATCAGGGTGCCTAAATATCTAGACTAAGACTCCTAATAAAAATACATATTTGCACAAGAGTCAACATTTCAAGGTAAATGAGCTCCATTTTTTATGATTTTTCATTTTTAATTTTTTTTTTTTTTTTTTTTTTTGAATTTTGATTTTTCAATTTTTTTGGAATTTTTCAATTTTTTCAAAAAGAAGAAGGAGTTCGTTTTCAATTATGGCATATTATCGTGGTATCTACTCTATACCCCCAAACCTAAACTAAACATTGTCCTCAATGTTTCAAAATATGGAAAGAATTAAAATGCAACATATGGAAAGGGACATGCTGAGTAGAGTAAAAGGAGAGAGAATACCCGATTTCGGCGAAAGCAAATTAAAACTCCGTTATTTCAAGGCAAAAATCCAACATATTTCAGCCGAGATCATATTGGATTAGCAAAATATACAAAAGGAACAAAAGGGTTTTTAAAATTTTATCTACTGGATTATATACAAAAAAATTCACCATACACTAACAATCTAAAGAGTTGAGGATCAACCCAAAAGACAAAGTGTAAAGGTTTCAACAGCTTCACACAATAATAATATGATAGAAACGCAAGTGAAACTGTGAAACAAAATGAGCTACCCCCAAACCTGGATTTTTCAACGGATAAAATTTTGGAAACAAAATCTCGCAGTTTTGGGGGTTCATCATGTACAAGGTCTAGCTCAAAGTGAACTGTGCTAGGGACGGGCAAACATGCTAATTCCAACTGTGGTTCCTCAAATGTATTATACTTAGAAGCAAAATAGTCCAAGAGGACTTGGGAAGCACACAGTTCCAAACCTAGGTTGGGCATTCTCAGAAAAATTGGTTTTACAATATTGGTACAAACCAAATCTAGGTTGGGTGGAAGGCCATCAGATTGTGACTGTAGGAGGATAGGCACATCATTACTAATCACATCAACATCTCCTAAGTCTTCTACAAGTGTCACAACATGCTCACAATCATCAAACAAATTGGCAAGATCACAATCAGAGTCATCAACATCATTAACAGATTCATTCTCATGCATTGGCAAATCAGGAGAAATATCACAATGTGACCTAGGTAGAGAATCAGACACATCAAATATATTTTCATGCATATTAGTGTCTACAGAAGATTCAACTATTCCTATGTCATGTTCATCTTCACAGAATAATTGTACGAATCCCATGTCAATATCAAAATCATATGAATTACAATGAGTATTAGAAAAAACAACATTCATGAAGGTCGAGGGCGAGAAGCCATATGTTATTGAACCAACAGGTTCCACAATATTTTCATGTTCTTCTAACACATCATCATAATCATCATAATCATCATCATGGTAGCATGCATATTGGTCCTCATTAAAAGTGGTGGTGTCGTTAGTCGATTCATGTTCCTCTAAATTAGGTTCATATTCAACATCATTTACATGAATGGGACTAGACACTTCATTAGGGACAACATACATTTCCTCATGAATTTCCTCCTTTTGTAGGTGAAGCAAAATCTGATCTAAATATGCCTGAATTCGTGATGTAGATCTATCGAAGTTTTGCTCACTGTCTTAAAGCTTCTGTGGTGGAGTCTAAATTCATGGGAGTACAAAATTCTTCATGTTCAAATTGTGGTGATTGGTACATGTGCATGGTCATTAGGGTTATAAAAGATTGATCGCAACCCTCAAAGGATTGATTATGGTCCCAATGACTACCATTCTCACAATTTATGGGCATTTCATACCTTGGATTTTCTCTAGATTGCCTAAAATTATGCAAAATATGACAATTCTCAACAGGGTGGTCTAAACTACCACATGCGGGACATGCATAGATTTTAGGTTGCCTAAGAAAATTAGATGTGACAGATTCCTCATGTGATTGCATTTCTAAAGCTGCGATTCGAGCTTCTAATTGATCCACAAGAGATGATTGTGTGAGTGAGGCACTAGCAAAATGTTCATTTTCACGTTGTGGCGAATGATGCATGTGTGAATAGTCATTAGGGTTCATGTATTGAGGCTCGGGACTTTGAAAATGTCCATAATAATTCCTATAACTATTGACATCATGGTCCGTGGGAGGTTCATAACGTGAAGTTTGTCCACGCGCAAGTTCTCTAAGGGATTTGTTGTATTCCCCAACTGTAGACCAAGATCTAGACATGATGGGCTCAAAGGCTAAGTAAAGAGTTTACAAAGCTCAAAATTTGGTTTTTAAGGGATTGGACTTTTTGGAAAAATTTGGTTTTGTTGGGAAAAATTTGGTTTTGGCGGGAGACATTTGGTTTTAATGGGAAAAAGAAAAATTTTGGTTTTTAATGTGGGAGCAGAATAAAATTTGGTTTTAAAATCTGGGAGCAAGTAATTTTTTTTTTTTTTTTTTTTTTTTTTTGTAAGGTTAGGAGCCCAATGATTGGGGTATAAACCTATAGTCCAAAATAAAATGCAAGCCCACAAAAGAAAAGAAAAATAACAAACAAATAATTACAAGCATATAAAAGAAAAAGAAAAAGAAAAAAAAATAAAAATTATTACAAGCCCAAATAGAAAATAAAGAAAAAGAAAAATAAAATTATTACAGGCCCAAATATAACACTTAAATACAAGCCCAGATAAATTTAATGAGGCCCAGTTGGGTTAGCTCATGGGTTAGGCTTACTTGATTTTGGAGGGAGCCCAAATTTGGGCTTTTTATCCCTTTTTAGTTGCACAGGCCCAGTTGGGCTTTAGGATCGTCCTAAGCAGCTCAGTTGGTTCAAGCCCAGCAGCAAAGGTGGAGCAGAGCCCAGCAGAATCTGCAGCGAAGCCCAGCTCAGTTGGTTCAAGCCCAGCTTAATTGGTTCAGAGCCCAGCAACAGAGAGTTGGCACAAGTCCAGCAGCAGAGAGTTGGCACAAGCCCAGCAGCAGAGAAAGCAGGCTTTGGCTTTGGCTTTGGCAGCAGCTGCACAGCAACAGCACCAGCAGAAACTGCAGCTTCACAGCAGCTTCAGCAACACTTGCAGCAGCACAGCAGCAGCACTTGCACTTGCAGCAGTGCAAGGTAGTGCACACCAACAGCAGAAAACAAGCAGCAGAAAACAAGCAGCAGCACACCAACAGCAGCAAACAAGCACTTGCAGCAGTGCAAGGTAGTGAAGCAAAAACAAGACAGAAAACAGGAAACAAGCAGAAAACAAGCAAACTAAGGTAGAACAAAGAAAAAACCAAAATTCAAAAAAGAAACAACAACAGCGCCGCTAACCGAGTCCCCGGCAGCGGCGCCAAAAACTTGGTGTGTAGGGAAAAGTAACCTACAAACTAACCTGCAAGTATACAGGGAAGTTGAAGCAAGTAATAGTAAATAGGGGTTTGTCCACAGGGACTTGGAGGATTTGCTACAGTTCTCTTTGGGGAGTTTCTAAAGTTATCTGAGTTCAAGGGAGGGTACTAAGGCTTTTGATTTCACTACCTGACCCTAGGCTAAGGAAATTGTGATGCAATGTATGTCTTGTTTTTTTCATGAAAGGTTACAAAGAAGGATAGAGAAACTAACCTTGCTAAATGACCCCTAGCATCAGCTGTCTTTCAACAGCACAACTGATCACAAGTATTTAGCTCAACTAGCTAACTGAGCTTGATGCAATCTCTCTAATGGATTAAATTCTCACATACTGACCTAGCTGCACTCCTAGCATCAGCTGTCTTCTAACAGCACAGCTGATCACAAGTGAGTAACTAAAATGGCATTTCATTAATCCTAAGGCAGTTAAAGCATTTCAAGACAATACATATACATTTACTATCCTAGCATATGATCAAGAGCTTCCTCTAAGCCCTAGAAAATGAAACTAACACATAATAAAACTGAAATTAAGACAAAACAACATATGAATTGAAGTTCAAACAAAACAGGGCAAACATATGAGAAACTGGCTAGCCCAGTCCTCTTGGTGGTGCACTGGCTAGTCCAGGCATGTCCATTTTCACAACCCATGACCCCAATTTATAGTCAGTTACAATTCCCCCAAAATACCCAAATGTCAGAAATTAGGGTTTCACAAAAGGGTGAAATTGGCTTACCTAATACACTGATAACAACTCTAAATATTCCCCCCATGCTTCTGTTGATCCAATTGCATCTACCCATGCTCTGATTTCTTCTCCAACTTCACCTATTCTACCAATTTCAAACCTAGGGTTTCTGTGAAGAAAAGGGTTGAAATCGATAGAATATGTGTCTAGAGAGGTAGGGTAATGATGGGTTATGATTACAAGTAGCCATGATGGCTTTTGGAGGATGCGTGGTGGTGGTTGAGGCAGAGGCAGGCGGAGCTGGTGGCGGACATGGTTTCTGCAGAGGGAATGGGGAAGGAGATGGGGTGAGCTCGATTAGGTTTTGGCTAGGGGTTGTTTGGTTTGTGGGATATAGGCTTAGGTGTTTGAGTGTTGAGCGGGATCATCGAACCTTGATGTTCGGTGATGAAAGGCGTAGGATGATAACTTCTGAAACGGATCTAACGGAGAAATTGAGACAGATCGTGAGCGACCGTTGGATGCAAAAATACAACGAAACTGACGGCTCAAGATGGAGTTAGGTGCTGTAGTGTAAGGCGGAGATATCAAACTTCGATGCACAGCAAGGGAGCGACCGTTGGATTCAACTACCATCTAATCTGAAGGCTTGGAATTTCAGCGCTGTGGTGCTCGGCAGAGACTTCAGATTTTGATGCTCTATGAAGGAGCGACCGTCGGATGCTTCTGAGAACTGATCTGATGGCTGAGAACGGAGGCGCTTTTGTGTGTAGAAAATGAGGTTGTGCGCACCATTCTTCGCGGCTTCCTTGCGTAATTTCTCCCGGCTTTTCACTACTTTTCTGCTCTTTTCGCTCCGCGACTCATCCGAACTTTATTTATTACCTAAAAATGCAAAATTAATTAATAAAAATATTTATTCTTGAAAACAATGAAAATACAGAATATGGGATAAAATGTAGAATTAATGCATAAAAGATGAGTTAAAATGCCAACAAAAAGGGATAAATATATACAATATTTGGCACTCATCACCTTGGAACCACCTAGATCCATGGCGTGGTTTGTTTTGAACTTGCAATATTCGGCGGATAATTTTTTTGTAAAGTCCCGAATGTACGATGGCCCAAAAATCAGAATTTGGGAAAAACTTATACTTTTCAAATTTTGAAATTGAAATAATCGGAAGTATAATTAGTTACCAAAACGTCCGAATATGGGATGTCTAACATTCTATATTGGCCCTTGGAACCACCTAGAGCCATGGCGTGGTTTGTTTTGAACTTGTTATATTCGGAGGATAATTGTTTTGTAAAGTCCCGAATGTACGATGGCCCAAAAATCAGAATTTGGGAAAAACTTATACTTTTCAAATTGTGAAATTGAAATAATCGGAAGTATAATTAGTTACCCAAACTTCCGAATATGGGATGTCTAACATTCTATATTGGCCCTTGGAACCACCTAGAGCCATGGCGTGGTTTGTTTTGAACTTGCTATATTCGGAGGATAATTGTTTTGTAAAGTCCCGAATGTACGATGGCCCAAAAATCAGAATTTGGGAAAAACTTATACTTTTCAAATTTTGAAATTGAAATAATCGGAAGTATAAAACATTATATTGTCTTCCGAATAAATACTGGCCCCAAAATGGGATTTTTCCTATATCAGAAATTTTGAGATTTTTTCAATATATATATATATATTCGGTAGTGACTGTACTTCCGAATACTGTGTGTCTACTTAAATATATTCGGGAGCCAAAAAATTCATTAAACTACCGATTATTACCAGTTTGTATCCAGGAAGATATGGCCAACAATATTCGGCAGATAACCAACAAATCTTTCTCCCGAATACTGTCGATGTTCTTGAGAAATGAAGAACACGACTACATTCGGAAGTAAAGGAGCATGAATATCACCCGAATCTGGATAAATAACCGAAAATCCTAGAATTTTTTTTCTCGATTCGTCGAATTAAAGCGAAATAAACCCCAAAAATGATAGATTCTTACCTAATTGGGGCCATTTGACTTTGGAGTGGAAAATTTTTTTTCTTCCACAATCGGAAGATAATAGGAAACTGGAAGAAGAAGAGTTGAAATGAGTAGAATTGTTTTTGATTTGGTTTTTATACAGTTTTACCATAAGGGCATTTATGTAACTTCAATATCATATAGGGTACCCCTTAACTAGAGTCTTTGGCTGGGTATAAACTGATGGCCCCTAAATCCTTTCGGGTGGCCCCTAAAAACGCCAGGTTTAATTTGAGCTCAAGTTTAAGCTTTTTACTTTTAGAAAATGTACACAAAGAATGTCCCCTGCTCATCATCCTCAAACCACATTAGTGATTTACATTTTATTCTTCATACTTTCCGATCTTACTTTTGCCTTGGCTTTTCCCAACATTCTTAATGGTGGTGGGAATGGAGAGGAGGTCTAGTCTTCCACTTTGCCATGGTGGGCGTTCTCATTGATTTTTCTTTTCAGGAAAAAACAATTTTAGAAGCCATAATTAATATTGCTTTAGAGTGTTTCAAATACCGATTGACTTGTGTGAATTTTTTTAGTTTGCTTTAGCTTTAGCTTTAGCTTTAGCTTTGTATACAAGGCATTATATTTCATCTGACAGTTTACAGTATCCTTCCCATTAAAACGATTTTTTACTTTTAATAACCCTGTTTATTTTTGGGAATCATCACAATTCAATGTATGTCTATAATATTGGGAATATAATTAAAGGTAGAACGGATAAAAGTATAGAAATATATAAAATTAAAAAAAAATTCTTAATCTAAGAGATTTTGACTATTCCGTCCATATATGGTACGGAGGGAGTACAAGACATTATATTTCATCCGGACAGTTTATAGTACCCTTCCCATAAAAATTCGAGTGTTTAGGTAAAATTTTGTTCATAAGACGAACTGAAAAATCTCATAATAAGTATTCATTAACTTATGCTCTCGACTTCTTTAAAGCTTTCTCCACTTCTTTCTTCTCTTCCCCAACTGAACTTGTTGTTTTCCTCTGGGAAATATCGTGAAGGAAATCTAGCCTCTTTTGCAAAGGGATTACTGCAATGCTCTCGTGAAAAGCTGTAACAGAGAAATCCACATTGAGGGCAAGGCCTTGTTGGGTTGCTCTGAAAAACCCTCTCAATCCAACTGGACCACCTCCAATGTTTGTAGTTTCTCCTCTCATTGAACTCGAATACAGAGACTTCCCAACTGGCATACGCTTCTTCGGCGAATCCTCCCGTAGAACAACGTCCAAAGCATGGAGATAATCCTGAGGAAGTGGAGTTGAGCTATCCCCGTCTTTGCTCAACTAGCTAACCAGTTCATTCCCATCCAATTTCGAAACAAGTTTAACATTCACCCGAAAGAGTTTTGATTTCCTTAGCTTCTCTTCCACCAACACATTGGCCTGATGAAGGAAGTGTTTTAGGGCGAACCTCAAATAATCCTCCGGTGAACTAAAATCGGTTTGAGGACTAAGGGAATTTTGTATAAGAGGTGACAAACCAATGCTGCAGGTTGTCATGCAATTGCTTTGTATCAAGCACTATCACTTTGGGAAGGTGCGTGAATGCTTTTCTCATACGTTGTTTCATGTATTTTTGTTCTATATATGTCCATGAAGTCAGCGAGGGTGCATAAAAAAAGTAATCATTTTTTAGCATCTCCGAAAATGAGATGTCGTGTGATACGTGCATGATCAACTCTTCAAATACCAACGAAAATTAATAGCACACACATTATGTTTTCTCATTTCTCCACATGTATGTATCACCTGTGTGAGTGTCTGTTATACTCATGAGCTGTTACAGCCTGTCATCTGTGTGACTCTTTATTCTCTCTATCAGTCTGTATTTGGGTGTAATATAAATACACCTTCTGTCTAGAGTGTTTTGTAATAATTCACATTTTAATTTACTTCATTAATACAACTATGGTATCATATGTATTAAGATTCCGCAATCGCCATTAATGGCTTTCCAATTCAGATCCAAACCTTCTTGATTTTTACTTCTTTTCCATCAAATTTCCTCAATCTATTATCTTTTCTAATAAATTTCTTCACCTCCGGTTACAATAAAATACTTCCGAATCAAAAATCTTGCGAGTTCCTTTAAATCAGATTTCACAAATTTGATCATACAAACTCAAATATGATAATTTTCTCACCTGGAAATCTCTTCTTCTTCCTCTTCTAAAAAAATACAAGGTCGATGGATTTCTTGATGGATCTCTTGCTTGTCCTCCTTATATGATCGATAATGCTATAAATCCTGGTTATTCAACATGATGATGATACTACTCTCATTTTCTGGATTCAAATGTCGATTTCTGAATCTGTCATTCCTTATATTGGTGGTGCAGATTCTTCAAAGGATTTATGGGACACTATTGAATCAAAATTTTCCAGAAGCTCTTATACAAATCCGATTCAACTTCGTCTCAAACCAAAATCACTCAAACTTGGTTTAGTATAGTTGTTTGACGGTGAAAACGGTTTCTGCTGATTTTGGTAATTTCGGGTGTGTGGGTGAGAAATGAGTTTAAACCCTAAACAATGTACTGCAATGGAGTACTTTAGATTCGAGAGATCGATTTGTACAAATCCGTCATAAACCAAGAAATGGCCGTTCCAGACTTGCTTCGGTCACGAAGTGAAGGAGAAGGGTTGGTTTTGGGGAGGGAAGCGAAGAGAGTGTTGAGACCAGAATAGTTGATTCTGGAAGAGAAGTTGTTTCACGACTTGTATCAGAAAGTGGGAAGCTAACATATGGGAAAGCTAACAAATGTTTCTGAATGTTGTATGCTCCTGACCAGAACTTGTTGTTCGGTGGGAATAGGTAAGACCTATTTATACTAGTCGAAGTGAAACGTACTCTGGTCTCGTAAGAAATGGAAAACGAATGAGTAAATGGAAGGAGTTGGTAACTGGTAACGCCTGGAATTGATGTTCCATAATGAAGAAAGCGTTTCACTATTACTCCCTGTGTTTACTAACCGCCTCATCCTTATGACACTGTCTTGTAACGGGTGTAGTGTATGTCGCACACTGTAAACCGCCAAACCAATACACAATGAGCGTCCCCCAGTTCGTGACATGTGTTGATGTCTCGAGTGTTTTCGTAGAAACATATAACATGTTGTTGTTGTTTGGAAAGTTGAGCTTGGGAGACTTGCCGGCTCGGTGGTGACCTTCGACGGTCGATATTTTGCATCTTGAGAGGAAAGGTAGTCGTTGATTATTGCAACCCTTCGTTTGGTAGTCATTGGCATGAAAGCATGGCCGGCATGGCTTTAGTATGGCATAGTTTAGGCGCGGCCGAAAGTTAGGGTTTTGGCATTGTTTGGGCGCGACCAAACTACGGCTTGGTGTCGGGCCAAAGGTTGCCATGCTTCGGCTGGTAACCTTAGAAGGATAAGATATGCATCTTAGATGAAAGGATGGTTGCTAACCGTCGCAAGCCTTCGTTTTGGAAGCCATAAAGGGAAGGCCGGCATGGTAAGGCTTGCGACGATCAAAGACCATCCTTCCGTCTTAGATGCAAATCTTAGCCGTCCAAGGTCGCCAACCAACGCATGATAACCTTTTTCCCAACGCCAAAACCCTAGTTTTGGCCACGCCTAAACCGCTCCACAGCATGCCGGCCATGCCGCATGTGCCAATGGCATGTCAGCCACCTTGTCGCGCCATACCATGCCGTCCTTCCATTTACGGCTGCAAAAACGAAGGCTTGCGACGATCAACGACCATCCTTCCATCTTGGGTGCAAATCTTAGTCGTCCAAGGTCACCAACCAACGCATGGTAACCTTTGGCCCAACGCCAAAACCCTAATTTTGGCCACGCCTAAACCGCGCCTAGGCATGCCGGCCATGCCACATGTGCCAATGGTATGCCAGCCACCTTGTCGCGCCATAGCATGCCGGCCTTCCCGTTACGGTTTTCAAAATGAAGGCTTGCGACCATCAACGACCATCCTTCCATCTTAGATGCAAATCTTAGCCGTCCAATGTCACCAACCAATGCATGTTAACCTTTGGCCCAACGCCAAAACCCTAGTTTTGGACACGCCTAAACCGTCCCAAGGCATGCCGTCCATGCCACATGTGCCAATGGCATGCCAGCCACCTTGTCGCACCATACCATGCCGGCCTTCCCTTACGGCTGCCAAAACGAAGGCTTGCGACGATTAACAACCATCCTTCCAATTTAGATGCAAATATTAGCCGTCCAAGGTCGCCAACCAACGCATGGTAACCTTTGGCCCAACGACAAAACCCTAGTTTTGGCCACGCCTAAACCGCACCAAGGCATGCCGGCCATGCCACATGTGCCAATGGCATGCCAGCCACCTTATCGCGCCATACCATGCCGTCCTTCCCTTTACGAATGCCAAAAGGAAGGCTTGCGACGATCAGCGGCCATCCTTCCATCTAAGATGCATATCTTAGCCGTCCAAGGTTACCAGCCGACGCATGGCAACCTTTGGCCCGACACAAAGCCGTAGTTTGGTCGCGCTCAAACAATGCCAAAACCCTAACATTCGGCCGCGCCTAAACTATGCCATACTAAAGCCATGTAGGCCATGCTTTCATGCCACTGGATACCAAACGAAGGATTGCAACAATCAACGGCTACCTTTCCTCTCAAGATGCAAAATCTCGACCGTCGAAGGTCACTACCGAGCCGGCAAGTCTCCCAAGCTCAACTTGCCAAACAACAATAACATGCTATATGTTTCTACGAAAACACTCGAGACATCAACACATGTCACGAACTGGGGGATGCTCATTGGGTATTGGTTTGGCGGTTTACAACATGCGGCGTACACTACGCCCGTTACAAGACAGTGTCGTAAGGATGAGGCGGTTAGTAAACACAGGGAGTAATAGTGAAACGCTTTCTTTCATTATGGAACATCAATTCCAGGCGTTACCGGTTACCACCTCCTTCCATTTACTCATCTGTTTTCCATTTCTTACGAGACCAGAGTACGCTTCACTTCGACTTGTATAAATAGGTCTTACCTATTCCCACCGAACAACAAGTTCTGGTCAGGATCATACAATACTCAGTAAACATTTGCTAGCTTTCCCATCTGTTAGCTTCCCACTTTCTGATACAAGTCGTGAAACAACTGCTCTTCCAGAATCAACTATTCTGGTCTCAACACTCTCTTCGCTTCCCTCCCCAAAACCAATCCTTCTCCTTCACTTTGTGACCGAAGCAAGTCTGGAACGACTATTTCTTGGTTTAGGCCGGATTTGTACAGATTGATCTCTCGAATCTAATGTACTCCCTTGCAGTACATTGTTTAGGGTTTAAACATTTCTCACCCACACACCCGAAATTACCAAAATCAACAGAAACCGTTTTCACCCTCAAACAACAGTTTAACCCACCATATAGAAGGTCTCAACTCGGCCGACCGATTAACAATTATCACAATTACCTTGCTGCCACAAATAGTCGTCATTTGTATTTATGTATCCCTTCAGCTTCATGGAACAAATGGCATATCCATTCACCTGAATGACAACATTGCTTAGATTCAGCTCACAATGGCTCACTCCCTTTGCCATAAGTTCTCCTAGACCATTGTATGATCTGTTAAGTGTCAAACTAAATAAAATTAAATTAGTATGATTCTTCCAAAAAATTGATATTACATAGGAAAAAAATAAGATTCTTCTAAAATTTGGGTAATCATCTTTTTCTTTTCTTTTTTTGATCCACATGTATACCCATGTCAAACAACCATCACATCAGAACTTATATATTCCGTTGGATTGACGATATGGTAAATATGGGAAGAAGAAGAATACATTGTAATTAACTTGCATGTTTCCAATTTTGACTGTATAGCTTATATAAACTCATTTGGAAGTATAAAATAGATGCTTATGACTGTTGTAGACTTCTCTTAATGACATTTCAACAATTTGCCAAGAGGTGAATTTCTCTACTGTTCGAGGGGAATGTTTTCAATGGTAGTTAAGAGATAAACTTTTCTCTGTTTTGTTTTGAACTCTAATTTTAATCAGTGCAGTGAAGTATTAAAATGCGGAATAAAGACTGGACCAACCAGTAGCCTTAATGTAGATTTCTTATCAGAAGAAATTGGTGATAGTTTATATCATTTTATTATTTTGGGATATTTGTTTTATAGAAGAAGTTTCATGCTGTGTATATGGTAGGACGGCATTATCTTTGCATAAAATAAAAAAATAAGTATAAAATTAAGATTAAGAAAATATTACTCTAAGATGAGTTTTCCCAGTGGGAATAATCTCATTGCGAGGGAAACGGGAACCCCAATTTCGGTGCTGGTGTGTACGACCACCATGCACAGACATGCCACTGAAAACCCCATCTCCGTGGACCTTAGATTTTCTAGCGTACATCTAAACCCCTCAAAGAGGTGATAAACTCTGCCATGATATACGCCTTGACCATAGTATTTGATGATGTACTGAAAAGCACCTATAACAACAATCTTCACAATGACTCTGTGTAAAAATAAAGGATAAACATCCCAGGCGACAATAATATGTTGGTAAATCTGGGTATTTCGTGTATCCATTTCTTCAAGTTGGACGATCTAAATTTACATCAAGTGCTCCCAGAAATCCGTTCATATCTACAAAACAAGAAAAAGAAAATTAGTGGAGAATGAGTTTTTTAAAAAAAAAAATAAAAAAGAGAGAGATTTGTGGTTGTTACCACATAAAAAAAAAGGCTAGAGAAGAAAGACAGAGTATGTCCCCTAAGCAGGGGAAAAAAGACTGATCCATCAACAATTAGAGAAAATTAAAGGGGAAAAACACACACTTAACAACGGCTGGAGAGGCACGGAAGGATTTTTCTTTGAACCAAAGAAACAATTTTCAATCCATTGCCAATTTTTTTTTTAAAATTGGCAATGGATTGACATTAAGTCCTCTCCACTATCAGGGTGAGCATCCAATCCATTGCCAATTTTTTTTTAAAAGAATCTATATCTTAGAGATTATACTCAGGGATAAACTAACTCATGTCATAATAGTGAGATGGACTTGATGTCAATTTTTATATCATAGAGGTCATGGAGGAGGAATTCTTGTATTCATGCCATGGCCTATAAAAACTGCTTTTGGGCCTTTAAAAATATTTATCACAAAGTGTGTGTATATATATATTCATTTAAGCATAAACAGAAGATAACAAACATCCATGAAAAATTGTAAACTCATTTAACCAGGCCAGTACCAAAAGCATATACCAAAGATCCCCCAACAACAACGACGGTAAATTCTTATGTAAGTATTACAAATAAACGTGTCGTATGTGTTAAAATATATATATTAAAAACAAAATAAAATAAAATCTTGAATTAAATAAATTAAGTTTTGTGTTTAGACTCTTGTCACTAGTTTCATATACACGCCTAACTATTATTTTTCAATAGCAATTGTATTTGTATTTTATACTATATAACTTCTTAATTTGTAGGTCCAACTCTCTAATAGTTTTGGCCCAACAAAATCTTATAAATGAACATATCCTCTAAAGTTTCAATGCTATGTTGTGTTCTAAGAAATAATGAACAACAAAGTGATACTAATATATATAGAGCCCTCATTTCTAGTATTTCGCGTCGATCGTCCTCATTTTTAGTGTCATTAGGAAGCTCCTTTAGTAATTTCGGGGTTTTCCTATAGTCAAAAAGCAAGATGATGACTTCGGTGTGATGAGATCTTTTTAAAGCTAGAAATAAGACACTCGAGCATGTCATTGTTTCTAGATAATCTTATGGCGTAACACAAAACGTGCATGCAAGGTGATTTATATTTTATTTTATTTTTCCAATTTTAACACTAATAATTATAATAATACTAATACTCTTTATCAAATAAATCATATAATATAAAAAAAGTTAACACTAATGATAATTAAAGATAAATAAATCAAATAATACCTGAAATTCTATGCCAAATTGTGTGATGTTTCTAGCCCGTTGAAGGAAATTATTCCTAGTGAACCTCAAATAGTCCTCCGGTGAACACCAATCCTGATGACCAAGGGTGTTCTGTATCTCAATGTCAAGGCCGACACTCCAGCTTGCGACGTTTATGTTGACAATTGCATTATATAAAGCGTGATCACTTTCAGAAGGCTTGGGAATTGAGTTGTCATTTTCACAATTCTGTGTTCTTGTTCTATAGGCATCCATGTAGTCGGCTAGGGTGCACAAGAAAAATAACCATTTTGGAGCATCCCAGAAAATGGGATGGCATGTGATATTTGCAGGATTTTGGTAATATGCCGATGTCATTCGCTTGCTTCATCAAAAACAAAATCGGTATTAGGAATGTAACAGAAGTTCAAAAAGTGAACGATTTTTTATCTATTGAGGACGGGATCAGGTAACAAAACGTTTTTGACAAAACAATCTGAGATTTTTTTTTGAAACTGGGAAAAGACAACTTAAAGTTAATGCTTGTTTTGAAACTGGGAGAAACTTCTGCTTCAATTAGAACCACACTTTCTCATGTTAATAAATCTTATTACTGGTGTTACTGAGGGGTATAGGTACAAGATGAGATTTGTCTATGCTCATTTTCCCATCAATGTTTTAATTACCAACGAAAATAAAGATTACCAATGCTTCAAAAAAAAAGGATTACCAGGTTCGGCTGAATCTCCGAACAAAGTCACGTCCCTCCGGATGATACTTCGAATACTCCTGAAGCACATACCTTGCGATTCGCCCATACACATGAAAATATGAAATCAATTATCCATATCTTAAACAATTAAACGAATTGATTACCTCACTACCACAGGCACAAACAAATAAATAAATAAACAGCTAGTAAAATTACTCAGATGCCAGGAATGTTGAAAATCGGTATTTGTATTGATGTATCCCTTCAATTTCACAGCACGAATGCGATTTCCATTCGTCTGAATGACAACATTTGTTGAGTGCCAGGTGGAGCATCAGGTTGACTACTGGGAGCGCATGACTAACATACGTAGAGCTCTTGCTGAGAACCCCGTCTGCGTCGACCTTAGATTGTCTAGGATACACCTAAACCCCTCAAAGAGGTAATAAAGTGTGCCCTGAAATGGTGTTGAACCATAAGACTGGACGATGTACCGAAGATGTGGAGTTGCAACAACATTTTCCACAATGACTATGGATACGTACGAGGGATGTACACCCCATGCCTAACTATTATTTTTTAATAGCACTTGTGTTAAAAAGTATATATTAAAAACACATTAAATAAATTAAGTTTTGTGTTTAAACTCTAGTTATTAGTATTATATACATGCCTAACTATTATTTTTTAATAGCACTTGTATATGTGTTATATAGTATTATTATATAGCTTCTTAATTTGTAACTCCAACTCTCTAATAGTTTTAATTTGTAAGTCCAACTCTCTAATAGTTTTGGCCCAACAAAATCTTAAAAATGAGCATATCCTCCAAAGTTTAATGCATAAAATTTATGTTGTATTTCTAAGAAATAATGAACAACGAGATTATACTAACATATATAGAGCCCTCATTTCTAGTATTTCACCTAGATCCCCTTAAAAATTTGGTACGGCTCTGATATCAACCTCTGATAAAAAGATTTATAAACTTACATTATAGGATTTTCCGGGTTCTTCAGATTTAAAATAATCAACAATATCCCAATATAAAAAAGAGATTACTAGTTATTAATATGATCAGCTAAGTGTTGAATGAAAAGAAAAGGAAGAAATAACGTATAATGAACTCACTCTGGTAGTTGATGTACATGGACATAGTAATATCTCAAGACCATGTAACCATACTTTATTTCCACAACATTACCTCTATCATTGTCTATTAATATGACCTTACCAAACTTACAACGTTGTTCACCAACATCTGTCAACACTTCAATTTCATTAGATGAAGTTTCTTGTTCATCATTATATTTCTCGATTGTGGGAAGTTTAATTTTATTCTTAGAAAACAAATACATGTTGAGAATCAGAAGATGAAAAGAAGAATCAGTAGTTAGATCTAAGAAATGGCTTGTATGTGGTGTATTTATAGACAAAACCTTATGTGGACATAGTAGATATGTGCTTCAGTTTTGAGGTCAATTTTTTCCTCCGGAAGTTGTCATTCCAATCCATCATAGAAACATTATATTTATTAGGGAACTTTAGTATTTCCCTTGCCCCTTGATTAAGTTGTCAAAATGTACTTCTATCTTTTCAAAATTAGAATTATACTATCAATAACAGAGTAAGTAAAAACCTTAAAATAGTAGTTGACCATCTGATAGCTCTGCGTGTTCACTTTTTTTGGACATATATCTTTTTAGTGTTTCCATTAGGAGATCCTTTGGTGATTTCGTGGTTTGCAAGAGATGACTTCGATGTAATGAGAATTTTTTTTTAATTAGAAATAATACATACAAGCATGCCACTGATTAGATTCTAACAGAGTGCCTTAGAAATGAGACATACTAATCTAGTAGTGCCTTCGTTATTTTAGTTTTTATGGCGTTGTTGTCTAATGTATTTCCAATTAGTAAGTTTTAACAGAGAACTCCAGAAGAGGAAGATTGGTTGTTTTGGGGTTTCTAGGGAAGATAGGGTTTGGTATATAACACTAATTAAATCTACTACTAAGCACCAGGGGCGGATCTAGGATCGAAGATTGGGGGGGAATAAAAATCTCATTGTATGGAGAAAAAATTGATTGAAAGGTCTAATTGCGGAGTTTGGGAAAAAACATACATAAATAACCATTAAAACCTAATTGGAAAGTCGGGGAGTTGTCCGATCAAAAATAAAAAGTCGAGGAGTTGCACCCAC
Organism: Papaver somniferum; assembly: GCF_003573695.1. Taxonomy (NCBI): domain Eukaryota; kingdom Viridiplantae; phylum Streptophyta; class Magnoliopsida; order Ranunculales; family Papaveraceae; genus Papaver; species Papaver somniferum. The sequence goes on along the minus strand of NC_039364.1, from coordinate 262,332,281 downwards.
TTGTCCTATTCTCCCTCTGCCCTGGTACTGACATCCAAACTAGGTTGGCATACAGTCTATCTAACAAGGAATCATGCGTAAGGCCTATACAATTTTCAGAAGTGATAAAAGGCCCTCAAGGATATGACCTATGAAAAAGATTTGACTAGCAAATATGAGATTGTTGTCTATCTGTAGCATAATAAGAAATGTCTGCATCTCCATCACAATTTACCACAATTGTGAAAAAAGCTTAAAATAATAGCTGGCCATTCGATAGCTCTGCGTGTTCACCTTATAACTTGTCAGTGTTATCATTAGGAAGCTTTCCTATAATCAAAAAGCAAGATGATGACTTCGATGTGATGAGATCTTTTTAAAATTAGAAATAAGATATACGAGCATGCCATTAGTTAGATCCTAACAGAGGGCCTTAAAAATGAGACATATTAATCTAGTAATGCCTTCGTAATTTTAGATTATATGGTTATGTTGTCTAATATATTTCCCATAAATAAATCCTAAAGGGAATTTTAAAAGAAAGGATGACAAATTTGAGGTTTTTAGAGAAGGTAGAGTTTGGTACATAACACTACTTAAATCTAGTACTGATTAAGGGTGGAGATAGGATCGGAGATAAGAGTGGAGGGAAATAAATAAAAGTCTCACCATATGAGGGCAAAATTTAAATGAAATTTCTAACGTAGGAGTTAGGGGCAGAAACATTCATAAAAAACCATTAAAACCTAAGAGGCAAGCGGGGATGGTTTTCGCACTTGTCGTATTCTCCCTTTTCCTATGGTACTAACATCCAAACTAGGTTAGCTTGCATTCTATCTAACAAGGCATCATGCCCAATAACAATACAATCTTCAGAGGTGATAAAAGGTCCTAAAGGCCTAAGAGAAAGATTTGATTAGCGACTATGAGATTGTTGTCCATCTGTAGCACAATAAGCAATTTTTGCATCTCCATCACAATTTAATACAATTAAATGAAGTAGATTTTGGTAACAGAGAATTTAAAAAAAGGAAAGCCGAAAGATTTGGGGCTTCTAGGGAAGGTAGATTTTAGGATTTTGGTATAAAACACTAGGATGTGGGAATAAATAAAAATCTCATCGTGTGGGGGAAAAATTGAATGAAATGTCTAATTACGGGGTTTGGGCAAAAACATACATAAATAACCATTAAAACCTAAGTGGCACCCACTTGCGGTATTCTCCCTACGACCTGGTACTGACACCCAAACTAGGTTGGCGTGTAATCTATCTAACAAGGAATCATGCGTAAGGCCTATACAATCTTTAGAAGTAATAAAAGGTCCTCAAGGATATGACTTAAGAAAAAAATTTGATTAGCGACTATGAGATTGTTGTCCATCTGTAGCATAATAAGAAATGTCTGCATCTCCTGTAGTTATGATTATAATAGTTTTGAGCTGGAAAAAGATAGAGTTGCATGAGGAAGTTATAGATGTAACAATGGAGGTGTAGGTAAAGGAAGAAGCGGTGGGTAAGTTTGATATGGATTATTATTATCATAAAATAAAAAATCGAAATGAATGTTGTTGATGCTGATGATGTTGTTGGTTGTGGTGGTGGATCAACATCAGAGAATTAGATGAGAAGGAGGGGCCATTAGCAATGGCCCCTTTATGCCGAAGGAGCAACATTGTTAATGAGGTGTCATATAATTGAGAGTATATCAAAATCCATATAAAATAAATCAGGAAATCTTTTGTCTTATATGAGTTTTGGTACCCTTCTCAGTAAATTGGTACCCTCGTCAACAGTTCTGCAAACGAGGGATAATAACAATTTCATTAGACCAAAGGGCTCTTGGTACTATGTTTTTACAATGTCTACTAATGGGGATCAGTTCACTAGGAAGATATCATATCCAATAAATGCCCATATAAGACAAATAAGAATATCCTCTCCAATAAACTGGTAACCTATTAATAATGTGGTGTTTTTACGCCCTATCTCCTAAAGAGGATTACATAAATGAACAAGGGATCCTACTATGGAGAACAAGGAAGAGAAGACAATATAGGCCGAGAGATCTACAATATATAAACAAATTCTAGTTAAACGACATACGGACCGTTGTCCAGAAAAATTAAAAACAAATAAGATAAAACAGAGTGCCCTGGACGGCTGGCTGATGGTCTACCATCCAACGTAAAAAAATTGGCTAAACGATAAAGTTTGTCGTTAGCCTTGTTTGTCTCTCATAGGGGATTGTCAGTTGTGTAGCATCTACTACCCAGCACTCCTTCGAATAAAGGAATGTCTGATAGTGTTCGGGGCGAAGGAGGTTTGAAAGGCCCCGTAATAAGGGGAAATTAGATCAAACTGGTGTTCTCTTTCCTTTTGAAGAAGAACACCCCTACGATTTTGAGATTGAAAGATGAAAATTGAAGTGAAATTATAAGAAATTGTGGGTGTGGAAAGTGGAGAAGGTGTGGTTTTGGAGCTGAAAATGGTTATATTTATAGGGAGTGGGATTAGAGTTGTTGCCGGTTTAATCAAGGACGCTCATCTCAGGTTGAGATGCTCAGCTCAACCTGAGACCCGATGGACAAACCCTTTTATTCGAGGATTTGTCCATCCATTTTGAGTGTTTTCCCGTCCCGCTACAGGTGTAAAATGGGCAAATCAGCTAGTTTGACAGTCTCATTAGAGTTGCTCCTTGGCCAGCAAGAGGTTTTGTTTAGCCGGTTTCTGAAAAAGTTTTGTTTTCAAACTGTCTATTTATGGCCGCAACTTGTGCAAGCTGAATATGTTTTTGGCAGGGTGCCAGCTGGTACTAACTTACATGAATTGAATAACAAATAAAAGTAGTTCGTCAGGCTTGTATACAGAAGGCGAGGGATCAAAAAATTATTGCCAGAAACTGATAGTTAGGAAAGCAGATACTAAATGGAATTCATTGTGCATTCTAGAAACAGAAAATGAGAAGGCACTGAAGACTAGAAATGTGTAGGAGACCCCGGCTTAAGCTAAGCTCTACTAGAACTCAAAAGAACAATGGCTAAAAACTGACTTTTACGCGTGTTTCTCAAATCTGCAGAAAAGATACTCTAAAGCGCACAAATGCTATCATTTTAAGTTCTTGAAAATAAATGTTATTAGCGTGTTCTCTAAAATTTATGCATCATACTAGAAAGTGAGACCTATCCAAAATCATAACTAGGATAGCTAAAAAAGTGATGCAGTTAGATAAATTTATGCCTGCACTAGCGAAGGAATTGGATAACAATTCCAGAGAAGGTATTTGAGTGTGTACAAGAGAAATTTTGAGAAATCTCTTGTTATGTATTGTGTCTTCTAAAATTTTTATTCGCCCAGACCCTTTACCTATTTATTCTGCATGCATATAAGCTTGATACTGACACCATGCATAAAACCTTAACAAAATACCATGCAAAATCAAGTGAACCCGAAGCAATGCACAAATGGAGAAGGAAACTTAATTGTCTAGCTTATGTAATTCATACCTAATGGTGAACATACCTTAAGCATAATCCTCCAGCTGCATAATCCGAGTGCTTCAGTTTCAGTTCATTGTAGCCTGCAGTTAACTTGGATTTGCATAAAACCATTGTCCAAGCTTGTACAAATGTCTTCCCTGGCTTTCGTGGTAGTGCTCAGAATACAGGACTAAACATTTCTTACAAAGATAATTCAAGAAGGAAAATATTCAATAAGCAGATAGAATCATCAACAATTAGTGCTCGTACCGAAATTTGATTAAGCGACAACTCATTGTAACTGAATGAACAAAATCTATTATAGCATGTGTGCCCACATTGTTTTACATGGGTAAAAATCTAACAAAATTTTGTAAAAAAGATCGACAAGTTACAGAAGGAGACTAAAGAAACAAGTAATTTTCTACAGCATATCTGATCATCTCCTACGAACCTTTTCTTAACTGTTCTAAAACACCTAAAACTTCCATTCTCATTTCTTCCACTATCTTTAACTTTATACAGAGACTTCTTGCATTGTCTCCTGTCAATTTTGATTAACCAAAGAACCACACTCTATGTTACATGAAAAAAATTCTCTAGGGGAAGGAAGGTTAGAACTCTGTACAGTGTTAGAAGAGATAATCCTAATTTGTGCTTTACAGTTGAAGGTAATCTTTGGTTTCTCAAAAGTATCTACCGAAGCATGGTAACCTCATGTTCAGTCACAATGAAAATGGCAGATTTTTATGTATGGGACCTAAAATCAACCTATTTCGCTTTGTAAATCCAGAATAGAGGCAGATCAGATCATTTTATGGAACCTCCAAGGGAACCATCCAATATCTCTGGTCCCAACCGTCCAATATCTTTGGTCCCGTCGATCCGATAGGCATTTCTAAACTTGGGATAAGAACCATTGGACATTTCCTCTGGATGTCCACACTGATGCAAGAGACTGATTATGGTCACAAATGCAGTTGGGTCATTACCATACCCATCTCTCCTTGTAAGGGTTCATTCATTGTGTGCACCCTTTCCTACGTGTGTGTCTGTGTAATATATATGCACTTCATGACCTATTTCACAGTCATCAATATATCAGAGTAGCTCCCTTGTGGCCATTATCTTGCATCCTCACAGAAAGCTTACCAATTAGATAACCTTGGCAGTAATCTGCAAGCCTGTGGCAGCAGTGTAAGCTTCGCGATCTTTGGGCACAGGCAGCGGTGGGAACTTGAGTTCCATGTGGGAGTATGAAGAAAACCATCTTAGCTATGTTCTGCACTTTTCTTTGTTAGGTTAACACCCTTTGCCTTCTCCATCTCAGCTTCCTTTTCGGCTTTCTTCTTCTCCATCTCAGCCTGTTTACAGTTCTCCTCGTGTGCTTTTCGGAACAACCTCACAAAGTTGAGTAGAGTTGCAGTAACTGCAGTTCAGATAAGATGAGAGAGAAATCAATCCAAGCATCAGCAGTAGAAACGACAAAACAATGAAGGACGGTGGAAAGCCCACAGATCATACTGAGGTTGGGAGAAAAGGTGAAAACTCTTTAACTCATATATTATATAGTAACATTTATTTACACCAACCAACATATTCTTCCACAACTATGAGTTTTAGAGAAACGAGAATAGTAATGGATCCAAGAATGTTAATGAAAGTCTGAAGATACGTTGCTGCGGAATTAAGAAGGGGGGCCCAGGATTAAATATAGGGTCACTGAATTCCAGTAGCCACACGAATAAGTGCAATCTATATTCCATCTTGTGGCACACATGCCAACGGAGAGTGATCCATCATTACAAATCTGACTAGCACATGATTATATGATAATAATGGTATGAACATCAGAATTGCATTTGGGTACACAGTACATCAGGCAAAAGGTTCGGGATAAAGCTAAAAAAGAAAAAGACCATGCACATCTTATCAGGTTGGTTTCGAATTAAATCTCCTATATATGGCATCCTAGCTCACTCAGTTTTAATTTAATGATATGTGATTGCCAACAGTTTAGCTTGCCTTCCAATTGAAACCTTCTCATGGAACCAGAGAAAGATTTTGAGAATGAGGTTCTGCCGAGGTCTTTATATTTTAGTAACTTTCAAGAAGATCTTTCTTATCGACCTTCACTGCCAAGTACAGAATGCACATTAACTTATGCCACCTTTAAATTAGAAAATCCCTTCAAATACTCCTCTAACAAACATTTTCCCTCTCTGCTCAATGCTCATAAGAGGTGGTATCCAACCCAAGGTTTACCACTCTCTTCCCAATTTTTACAGTTTTACCACCCAGTAACTCTAGTTCTTTGCGTGAACCATATTTGACCTGTTACTCTTTAGATCCAGAATAGCTAAAAAAAATGGCCTCTACCTATCAGCGCAAGAACCTCGCTGGAAAGAAAAAATAATAATTCAAATCAATGGTATTAGGTCAAGGTTTTGTGATCTTTAAAAAACTCCCAGACCCTAACGAATCGCTCTGTACAACGAATCCAGGTATCAGAGAGTCATAGAATTCGGAGTTCGTGACATCTTAACTTTACCTTGTTCAAAAGGGCAACGGGCAGGGTCTTCACCAAAATAAAGGGCAAGAGCATCTGCATTTCTACCCTGTCCACCAACCAAACATCATTACAAAGAAAAACATCAGAAAGATAAGGGCAAGGGAAACATTGAAGTTCAACGCGACAGTTGAAGTTAGTTAACATACCACTCCTGCGTATAGAGATGTTAACGAGTTAACGTCTTTTTCAGCTGTACCAATAAACTCTTTCAATGTCTAAACAACAACATACACAGTTAATTTGTAAGTGAAACAATCAACATTCATCATAATTTTTCTTTGAAGCTTCATGCAAGCTTTTGGGGGATCAAGTACTTGAATCTCTACCTATCCCGTAAATGCATAACACTAGGATAATTCCGGAATTATACAAAATCATTGTTTTAGTTATATATGGTACAAAAAGACAAAGATAAAATGAGATTTTAAATACCTTACGAAAACCTTCTGTCACAGGACCATCATTTTCAGATGCATTCAACTCCTGTTTAACCTTTTCTAAACCTTTGACAATAGCTTGCATCTCTTCTGCTAAGGACTTCAATTGTATCTGTGTTGTACCCAGGTTGCGATGTTAACGCATGCCAATGATTTAATGCAATCCAGTTTTAGGAAATTGTGATTAACCACGGAAAATTACAAATATTATGAACCTTTGATGCTGCCTCCAGGTTGAAAAGATCCTCATGGAAACTTAGAAGTCCCGGAGACTTACTGGCAAGTACCTGTGGCTCAACAAACCACATATTAGTAATTTCCGATTAATAATGGAAGACAAATAATCCACGAAAAAGTTAGATAGAAATATATGTCCACTTGTGTGCGTATATCAATGTGTGTTGAGTGAAACATTCTTAAGTTTCCGAAGAAAAAAAATTGTTACGTTCAGGGAAGTTATGGTGCTGGTTCTTATCAAGACAAATCAACGGTAATGATATCCTCAACAGAGTTTTAAAAAAATATATATCTCCAACATGTCATCATATGAATAGTTCAAGACATTAGACACTGGTGAAATGAAGCACATGCATTAGCTGATTTTACAAACAATTTTCAATAGTAACTTACGATCCTCATATTTTAAAACTTATGAAAAAACATACGATCCTAAACAAGAAGCAGCACTAAATACGTTTCCTTGAGGTACCAATACTTACGTGTCCAATAAGCACAGTCAACTGCTTATATGATGATCAACCTGGTACTCCGCCATTATTCTTCTGTACCATTAAGACCATATTTGTGGAACCATTCATTTCCATTGGGCTTCTAGTTATATGCATTTGGACTTCAAAGAGTTGATAATAGTGTCCATATTTGAGCAAGCTGCATATTGTGCATCTACGCATCCTAGATTTTTCAATTCAAGATCCTCTTTTTCATAGATTTTTGGGTTCAAAAATGACATGGGGTCTAGATATACATAACTATGGCCTAGGCAAATGCACCATCGACATGTCATTTTTGTTTCCAAAGCTTTGGCTTCTATCTGATTACAACTATAAGTGAAGTCAAAGGGAATCTTGTTTTAGTTCTAACTTCTAATATATCCAAGTCAATTACAACATGAGGAATAACTGTATACCTTACAAAGAAAATGCATGAGTGTCATTTTACTATTAGAAGCACGAGTATCAGTAAGTTTGAGAAGACTGTCCAATCGAAATCCTACAGCAGAACCTGCAAATAATAACAACCAATTAAATTTTCTCATAGCGTGTGCTTTTGCACTAAATGAAGATGCAGATTCAAAAAAGTTTGGAGGTTATGATGTGAGACTATCTCGCGGTTAAATCAAATAATCAAACAGCTGGTTAAATGAGCAAGCAAGTGCAAGTATAATGTCACGGGTTGTGATATACAATACACGATCTTGTACATGAAACTTAGTGATACAGAAACACACATGGTGCTTATCATCTGTTTTTCTTCTAACAATAAGCACTACTCAATACTGAATTTTCCCAACCAACCAGGTAAAGATGAAATAATGAATAGAATGGTCTAGCATGTATCGAAGTCTTATCAACTAGGAAGTTTCACTAATTTTTTGAGAGGGCTGTCAAATCCCCTTTACCAGAATCATCTTAATGTTGTCCCTGGAAACCCCAAATATAGGAATGATATGTCAGAAATAGTGAAAGCGATCCTAATCCATGGCATACAATTAGGAAGGAGTTGGGATAGATTATATTGAGATAGTTTCACATATACAAAGGAAACAATTGGTAGCACAAATAATGGTTGAATAGCTGCAGGTTGAATGTTCTTCTGATAGAGATCAAAGCTTACATTTATCATTTATGGAATCAAAAGTGAAACTACTTTGACTGAAGACTACGAAAAAAGACAGGTGTAAGGTTCAATCCCCAATGAATGCCCAGATTGAATGAAAATGTTTTCCACAAATTAGTACTTCTACATGGGAAATCATCACAAAAATGGTTGAATTTGCAATTTGCTTTGTTCAGGATGACGCTAGTCACTAGACGCAAAGTTAAATTGCTTAATCAGAAGAAAAAAATACATTAACTGGAAGCAAATTTTCTACAAATTAATCTACACCGTTACATCACTGACACCTCGATTTCCTATTCATTGTTCACAGCCCTCTTGTATTAGACCCTTTTATATATTATATCCTTCAGTTAAAACCACCTAACACACCCTCCTTAGAGAAACATGCATGGCAAAGTTGTTCAGTAGCCGGATTATGTCAACTAAATCCACCATTGCTCTATTCGGATTTGGTTTCAGACGAATATAGCAAGTTACTGTAATAAATAAATCTCTGAGTTGTTACGGGAAAACAGGATACAGCCATACAGGATTCTAGGAACTTCGAAAACTGAAAAGCAGAAACAAACTTGCCTCTAGACAGAAGAGTGAGACTTAAAGACGACAGACCATAGATATGGTTTTACGGAATTGAATGATTATGAGCTGTTAATATGCAACTTTTTTTTTTTGTAACAGCCAGAGAAGCTAGACATATGAACAATACAACAAACGCAGAGGCGACTTTCAAAGAAACATGTGAACGTACTTATGTATCGCGCAAAACTATCCAAGGAACAGCAGAATTTGAGAACAATTATGAAATTACGTACCCCTTGCAGTTCCTTGATTTAATGTATTCCCAAGCCAAAGAATTTTCCTCATGATATCTTTCAGCTTCTCGGAATTTCTAACCTGTTAAGCAATGATATTACAGAATTAGTACAGAGTGAATAAATTCATAACGAACACAGATTCTGCAACCACTTGTACAATACCTCGTCACATGCAGAATTCACTGTCATTAAACTCTTTCTAAAATCTGTAGTCTGCGAAATAAGTTAGAGAATTAAATTTATCGAGGGAAAAACTGATCTGTAAGTTCTGATTGATCACTTTCCAGATGATAACAAGAATAATTGGAAACAGTATCTGACCTGAGCACCAAACTGTATCTTGAAAAAAAAAACTCTTAACTTAGACTCCACCCGTGGAACTTTCATCAACTCCAAATAAAACTACAACGTCAAAAGCCAGTAACTAGCAAAATCAATTTTTTATAATATTAGCAAGAATATTAAGACATGCACTGGAACTTGGATTATCATTAAAAGGTCAGTGTGAACAGTATACACCTAAACATGAACACATAGGTCACCAAAGCAGCTTATTTATTGCATGCATGATCCCAGAGAATGTGATTTCCCCTTTCTTGAGAGTGGCGTTTTCTTCTTCTTCTTTTTTTGTTTGTGCATGTGTTTTTTTCCTTGAGAATGGTGCATTTTACTAAGAGTGGGTTTGTTTGTACGCCTCCTTCTTGTAAAGAACAAAGCATTGCCAATCTCATTTGATGCCAACATGTTACAATTCACACAGATGTTACCAGGATACTAACAGGTGAAAATTCCTCTAAATTGGGACTACCAGTCCTGCTCCCATGGAGGCCACCCAGATTCTTCATTTATCTATTGAGTTCTTTTTCCTACATATGATTATCATACAAATTGAGACACCATTTTTCTCCTTCACCAGCCCACATGAGAACGAATATTATCAAATATGAAATATCTCATTCAAACACAAAATTCTGCCATTTGGTCAAAACTCAACTGTGGAAGCTGATTTTTCTTGTCATTGTACCCATATTCATACTAGGCTACTACCGAACATCAAAAATAAAGAACACATACTATAGTAATATTATTAAAATGACAAAGCTTAATACAGACCTGTTCGCATTTTCCGAGATTTTCCCTGTCACCAGTGTAATTCTGTCCAATAAAAGACAAAAACAATTTAGCACAAAGGAAAGGAGTAATGCTTAAGAGCCCATGAAAGCAACAGGGAACCTTTGTAATGTGAAGAATCATTGTAAAGAACGAAGCAAAATAATGTCAAGATTAAGTATATATTTCCACACCCTAAGAAGTTCCATCTCCTCTTTCGTTGGGCAAAACTTAATAAGATTTTCCACTTGATCAGCGTCTAAAATAGATTCATCCAGTGCCAGTACTGCAGGCTGTAAGCACACCGCAGATAATCAGGATAACTCAAAGCGGTAAATATGTTGACAAAAACATTGGAAAAAAACTAAGAGGTAGTTATCAAAATTCATGGACATTAACTTAGAAAAAGTAGTATTTTGGTCTGCTTTAACAAGGAGTAACTTGCTCAATTGACAAATGTTAATGCTGTCCATGTATAGGTGATCTTATCATCAAAACTTGAGGTAATTGGGAACAGGAAACAAATTCTTTGTCATCTCTTTAACTTGGGTTAAGTCCAAATCAGAAAAGAACAGTTATCCACCATAAATTGAGACCAACCCTTCCATATTCGAGTGGTGCCATCACTCTTATAACTTATCTTAGTGACTTTCTACGTGTTGATATTACATCATAATACAACAACACTTGATGCATACAGCAATGTTCACCACAGCTAGCTTACCATCAAATCAGAAAGTGGTATCTTAACTTTTGTGAGCATGATTTCGCAGTTGTAAGCCCGACGTAGGTCAACCTGAAGGGAACCATGAAATTAAAAGAGCGTGTTAAGCGAAGGGTTGGTATTTGAGAAAGACAAAAGTAACATAAGAAGAACATTAGGTGTGCCTTTTCAAGTACGCACCATGCATTTGGAATATTAGAACTGAAATTACTACCTAAATGTTGAAGGATGGTCCCTAGAAGCATATCAAGTTACTATCAAGAAATCCTTGTATACAAACTATCATCCTTCCTTTCTTTAAAGAAAAGAAAATAACCTCATTACACCATGCATGATCATTTAGACCTAAGCATGTAGAGAGCAAACAATCATTTGGATGAATTACCAAGGTGACTTTGTTTGGTTTGGATCCAGCAGAATTCTTTTTCTCTCCAGATTTTCCTCCTTTGTCAGCTTTATTTGGAACCGCAGCAGAGAAGAGTTTTTCAATTTCTGACAAATCAAACTCAGATACACTGATACTCCAAATAAACATTAGTAAATATGAGTTGAAGTGTTCACCAAGAATGGCGACTTTGAATAAATGCAAAAATAGACTCTTTCATACATACTATTAGCTACGAAATTGAGTGACTCAGTAAGCACCCAAATCCAAACGAAAAAACAAGGCAATAATACGAGTTTACAAATTTCAATTTCAACCTTGTTTGAACCCAAGCTAATACCTAAACACCATTCAGGATGTAGTTTGAAGCAAATAAGCACAGTATGTTTCTTAAATCTTTAAAAAAAAAATGCCTGATCATGACGAAGACAACCTAATCACATTCACAGTAAAAATTATCTGTCAAAGGCTAAAAATAAAAGAACATGAATACTAGTCCCAGAAGAAACATCACACGAATGATTTGTCGTCCTATGCTAATCTTTTAAGATGGTGGTCTCACTATCATGCAGGTCAAGGTCGATTGTATATAGCCTCATAATGAGCACTCGTGCAGTGAACAATAACAATTCTATTTACATGTAATCACATCAGGTATTTAGTAGTAACACCAAGAAAAACTGTAACACTACCTTTGAGGTTCCCCGTGTTTTTGTAATTCTTCCCATAAGCTCCCTTTTACTACTCGTGTGACCTTACTCCAATGCAATGGCTTTAGTGATGATTTACGAGGTGCTGTAGCTGCAGGGCGTGCAAGTCCACGTCCTCCTAACGAACCTCTTGCATTCATACTTGAACCGATTGCATTTCCTTTGGCACCAAAGGGTGGGGGTGGAGGCGCAGCACCACCTGGAGGTCTTGGTGGAGCAGGAGCACCTGGTGCACGACCTGGAGGAGGAGGAGGTGGCCCTCCTCCCATAGGAGGAGGTGGTGGTGGCGGCGCTCCTCCCATAGGAGGAGGTGGTGGTGGTGGAGCTCCTCGCATAGGAGGAGGTGGTGGTGGCAGCGCTCCTCCCATAGGAGGAGGTGGTGGTGGCGGAGCTCCTAGCATAGGGGGTGGCGGTGGAGGTGGTGGTGCACGCATAGGAGGAGGTGGTGGAGGTGGAGTACCATACCCTGGAGGTGGAGGTGGAGGTGGTGGTCCACGCATAGGGGGTGGTGGAGGTGGAACACTGGACATAGGAGGAGGTGGAACACTGGACATAGGAGGAGGAGGTGGTGGAGGTGGAACACTGGACATAGGAGGAGGAGGTGGTGGAGGTGGAACACTGGACATAGGAGGAGGAGGTGGAGGTGGAGGTGGAACACTGGACATAGGAGGAGGAGGTGGTGGAGGTGGAACACTGGACATATGAGGAGGAGGTGGTGGAGGTGGAACACTGGACATAGGAGGAGGAGGAGGTGGTGGAGGTGGAACACTGGACATAGGAGGAGGAGGAGGTGGAACACTGGACATAGGAGGAGGAGGTGGTGGAGGTGGAACACTGGACATAGGAGGAGGAGGTGGTGGAGGTGGAACACTGGACATAGGAGGAGGTGGTGGAGATGGAACACTGGACATAGGAGGAGGAGGTGGTGGAGGTGGAACGTTACATACAAGAGGAGCCGGTGGAGGTGGTGCTCTATGCATAGGAGGAGGCGGCGGAGGTGGAGCTCCGTGTTTTGGTGGAGGAGGAGGAGGTGGTGGTGGTGGTGCCATTTGCATAGGACGATCTGGTAGATGTGGTGTTTCATGTACTGGAGGAGGTGGTGGCTCCCCTTGTCCAGAAGGAGCTGCTAAAGGTGACAATTTGTTAACTAGAGGAGGTGGACGTAGAGGTGGTGGTGGCGGTGGTGGCGCTAAATGCACATGAGGAAGAGCTGGATTCGGTACCCCATACGCATAGGGAGGAGAAAGTAATGGTGGCGGTGGTGGTGCTGGTGCGCTGGAGGGAAGAGAAGGTGGGGGGGTGGGGGGGGGGGTGGAGGAGGTGGGGTTACATGCGTAACACGACGTGGTGGAGGTGGGGGAGGTGGGGGAGGTGGTGACACATGTATAGAACGAGAAGGGGGTGGGGGTGCTGACATAGAACCAGGAGGGTGTGGGGGCGGGGTGATATGCATTTGGTGAGGAAGACGGGGAGGGGGTGAGCCACTTGGTGGAGGAGGTGGTGGAATTGAAGCTGAAACTGAAAGTGGTGTTCTTCGTATGTGGAGAAGGGGTTGAGGAGCTTGACAACCATGCAAAGGTGGAGGTTTGGAGGGGGGAGGTGGTGCTGAGGTCACCACTAGCATAAGCCCATTTGAAGATGATCCAGCTCTCAAAACTGATGGAGGAGGTGTCACCGACTCAGCGGATTCAAAAATACTTTGCTTTGGAGGAACTGGAGGGGCCGTCGAAACTACTCCATCTAGTTGGGAGAGAGATTCAGAACCATTTCTATCTCTAACTAAAGAGAAGGCCTGAGGTGGTGGTGGTGGTGGTGGTGGGGGTCGGGGTGGGGGTGGAATTGGAGGCGAATAAACATAGGACAAACTTCCACTACGAGATGGAGGTGGAGGTGGTGGCGGCGGTGGAGGTTGCGGTGGAGGCTCTGAACATATTGGTGGTGTAGTTAGGCGCTCAGATAAAAGAGGTGGACGAGTCATCTGAACTGTTTTGTCTATACCAGGAGCTGGAGAAACTGCGGACAGAAGAGAAGACTGGAGCGGTCCAGATGGATGATGAGTCCGCCTTGGAAGAGGTGGTGGTGGTGGAGGAGGAGGGGGGTGAGGATGAGAAGCACGTGTTACTGCTGAAGAAGGAGATGGTGGCGGTGTAGAGAAACTAACTATATCTTCTGCAGAAACAGATGTTGTCACACTAGCAGCTTCACCATGTACATTCGTCAAGCCTACTGGAGTTACATGAAGATCATCTGACGTCTTCCCCATACTAAGGTCTTCTGGAAGTGGAGCAACGTCAACTAAAGCTGCCTTATGATATAATGAAGACACGTTGCTTAGAGGATCCATATGCTGCGCAGTATTAGGTGTTGATGATTTTATAGGAGCATCCTCAGATTCCTGGTGTTGGATACTTTTTACTTCAACCAATGCATCAGACGGTTGTTTGGAAATGGGAAGGGAATTCCCCTCCAAGGTGAATGACAGTGAACTCTGCCCATGATCAGTTTCCGAGTTTTGATGATTATCCTTGGATGCTAAATTCTTTGGGGAAGCAATATTATCCAGATCCTGCTCTCCCACACTTGACACAACCTTGCAGTGCACATCAGCTTGTGTTTCTTTTTCGCATTGTAGATCTGAGCTTACTGTCTTAGCTTCAACATCATAAGTGCCGTCATCCGCAGTGCTGTCATGAAGTATTGGAAGCTCAGGAGCTTCCTTCCATTCCTCTTTGTGATTCTCTTCATCCAATTCGTCTTCTTGAACACTAAAGCAATCAGTATTTATTTTGTCGCCATCACTTAACATGCGCTCTTGCCCTGTGACAGGCTCACTATCCGCCTCTCCTTCCTGTACATCAATCTCATCCAATGTGCTTTCTTGTTCTACGAAAATATCAAAATCCCCTCTTGTCTCCATTACATCTACATTGCTGAAAGTATCCTCCACCTCAAAGAACTCCTCATGTGCACCTTCTGTCTCACCATCTTCTGCGTCTTCTGTGTCGCCCTCATCTGCACTAACCACTTCTGAGCTGCTGTTAGAACCAGCAGCATCGGCATCCGAAAAGAGTACCTGGTTCAGAGATGAGTATGCATTCAACTCCTACCATTTCAGAAATAAACACTACGAACGAAAAAGATTACCGCATACCTCTGCTTTAAAGTCCTTTGGGAACTGGACCTTGGCATCCCACAGGAGATCAATCTCATCGCGGTTCAGCATGATAATACTTGATCGGATGAATGATGTATTGAACATAATCCTGAACATCATTTCCTCCTGTATCATTTCTTCATCCAAATGGAGGCATTCTAGAACGATATCCCCTTGAACAAGGCAATGAATGTCTAGTTTAGCTGGTGAACTCTGCAGGTGTACTTTCATATCAATATTATCATATTTTAAATAGAAATGGAGATTCATATATACAGGTTTTTAATTGAGAAGAAAATACCTGCAAGTAGTGGTGAACGTACTTCTTTCTCTTGGGGGTTGAAAATAGAAGTTTTGAACTCCGCCTGTTTGTATCAGATAAAGGATCCTGACCATAAACACGGACTATGGGCCTGCAACCCCCTTTTACACTGAATATTGGGAAGAATCTAAGAATGAGACAGCCCAAAATTAAAGGTCTAACTGAGGGAGGCCATTCTGAACCAAGACTTCTTCTAGTAATGTACTGGAGATATCTCATATGGGAAGGCTGTGGGTTCAAAGGAGAAAGGAGGTGGAGGAGCTCCTTAGGAGCTTGTTTGTATACCATTTCAAGTGTTTTTTGCTCCCCGGTGTACTGCTTTCTACATAACAGGAGGCCTGCAAGCATGAATGCCAGCACAGGCCACCCACCTTTCTCACAATGCATCAACAGTACGTTCTGTTGCCCTTCAATTGATAACCAGCTTTCACTTGATTTTAAGAAATGAAGGACCGTCTCCAACGGTAGCAGAGGACACCCTTCATATTGCTGAGGGTAGTCCATAACTGTCATGTCATATTCAGACAAAATATCTGCAATTTTGCTCCTCATTTCTCCCTCCCTGAAGTTAAATACCATGAAAGATGCATCAGGGAAGTGGTTTTGGAGCTGGGCCACAATACCAGCCAGGTAAACCTTGTATTCAACTTCTTCCAAAATGTCTGTGGAGAAACAACAGTCGAACACTGCACCAGCATATAGGCAACAAAAGAGGCTCAACTCAGTGTCACAAGCTTTTTGTTGATTAGAAGACACAATGTTTTGGGCAAAATCATTTTTTTTTAACAAACATTAGTGGCATGTGCTAATTTTGCTTCCAATAGTTATCTGGCATGCATTCAGTCTTGTAGTTTCTAAAAGCTGAATCTGGCATAAAAATTTGTTGATTAAAAATAAAATAAAAAAGATGATATAATTAAATCACCAATCAGGTTGCAAACTTAAATGGTATAATTAAAATCACTAGCCTTCAGCGAACGAAAATACACTACCCCGATACCGATAGTCCAGAATTTATGGAGACTATTATTTTCACTTATAAGGGAAGGGGATTAACAAGCTTCAACGTTTCAGAAGAACTCTACTATTACCTTTCTAAGAGAATCTCGTTCTGTCTTCTTTTACTTTCAGAAAAGGGAAACACTAAGTAAAGATGAAGCTGACTCAAACTGGATTAGTGAATCTTGAAAGAGCAAATTCCAAGACCTCCGACATAGTAACTCTTTTTCCTTTTGGAGTGTACAATGTCCAATTCTCACCGCATAAGGAAACAACTTATGGGAAATGAAACTTGAATTTTATGAATGCAGTTTTACAGCTTGCTAGAACCTAGTATGAAGCTCAACTCTCTGTGGATAATTTAATGAAGTTCCCGCACCAGTTATTTACATATTTTCTATACTTCAGCGAGAATGTGTGTTTGTGTTAAAATCATCAACAATGTGACCAAAATTCGTGAAACAAAGTACTCCAATTCTAAGTAAATTCCTCCAATTCTATAAACATGCAAAAGAAAATAGATAATTTTCACTTTAAGCTTCAATTAAACGTTTGTTCATGCAATTCAAACAGGACATGGAATTCAGCGAATAAGGTGAATGTTTGGATCTAAAAAAACGGAAATTAAGAAACAAACATACCGTAAACTCTTTCAGAGATCTCAAGAAGGCGATCTGGTGGCTTCCTATAGAATAATCTTCTGAACAGCGCCATTCTCTGGCGCTGCTTCTTCTTCAATAGGATCCAACCCTATATTTCTAACCAACAAATCAAAACTCTCTCCATTTCCATTGGAGATCCAAATTTCAAGCTTAGAATCACAATTTCTAAGATCAATTCATAGCACATTCACAATTTGATGATCATATTTTTAATGGTGATCATGAAAATCCATGAGTTACGACCATAAAAATGTGACGAAGAAAATTAGGTTAAACAGAAAAATAGCAGCACAGAAATTGAAGTAGTTGAAGCAAAAAGTGAGAGACTAAATTGAGAAAAATTGAAGAAGAATGAGAATGGATCCAACAATTGGGAAACGGAGGAAGAAAAAAGATTAATTGGGGAATTTATTATCTCCGCCTTTTTATGGAAAGAAGAAGGTTTGTTTGAAGTGGGGGGGACTGACTGAGATTGATTAATTGATTTAATTAATGAGGAACAGAAAATCTCAGAAAGAACCCCGTTACCCTGCGAAACTTTTGCTGGCTGGGATATACGAGGACACCGAATGACACGGGGACAATAAGTTAAAATACAACTCTGTTTTTGCCAAATGAAGCTCTTTTTTAGCGGTTTCATTTTGCCACGGGGGATTTGATACCCCAATATAGTTGGGGTGGGGACGAGGTGGGACCCTATGATACATGATGGCTCATAACCAACTTAGCTAAAGTTTTTTTTTTTTTTTCACGAAGTCTGTTATTGGGGCGTCACACTCCTTTAGAGGGGCGTCACCTAATAAGACAAAAACGGGTCACCAAGGTTATTATTGGGACGTCACATTCTAATAGAGGGGCTTCACTTGAATTTTTAATGTCCAAAAAAGTGGTTATGGGATATCCTAACACATATATAAAATGTCTAGATTACCCTTTAACTAGAAGTGATTTTACGTCCAGGTTTGGATTAATTCCAAACGTAGAATTTTATTTGCATGTAATTTTACGCCCAGGTTTGAATTAGTTCCAACCGTAGAAGCTCATTTTACGTTCAGGTTTCTTTTAATTCCAACCGTAGAATCCGATTTTACGTCCAGTTTTCTTTTATTTCCAACGGTAGAAGTGATTTTACGTCCAGGTTTGGAGATTTTACGTCCAGGTTTGGATTAATTCCAACAGTAGAATATGATTTTATGTCCAGTTTTCTTTTAATTTCAACCGTAGAAGTGATTTTAGGTCCAGGTTTGGATTATTTCCAACTGTAGAAGTGATTTTACGTTCAGGTTTGGATTATTTCCAACCGTGGAAGTTTATTTTACAACCAGTTTTTCTTCCCACAAAAACGTTGTCCCAGAATTGACCAAGTATACAACAAAATTCATTAATTTAATTTTTATCTGATTAAATTAATTTAAAATTAACTAAATAAGGGTTGTTTAGTCATTACAAAATTATTTGAGATAAGAGGTTTTTGATATTACTTATGGGTGACACGTTTTTGTCCTATTATGTGACGCCCCAATAATAGCCTTCTATCAAAAACCCCTTATCTTATATAATTTTGTGATGATCAAACAACCCTTATTTGGCTAATTTTAATTTAGTTTAATTAATTACGCCTAGGTTGGACATATAGCAAACCTAGGCGTAAAATTGGAATTACGCTTGGAAATCAACTAAACCTAGGCGTAAAATTGGAATTGCGCCCGGAAATCAACTAAACCTAGGCGTAAAATTAGAATTACACCTGGAAATCAACTAAACCTAGGCGTAAAATTGGAATTACGCCTGGATATCAACTAAACCTAGGCGTAAATTGGAATTACGCCTGGAAATCAACTAAACCTAGACGTGAACGACATGCAAATCAAAGTTTACGCTTAAACTGAACTAAACCTAGGCGTAAGTTATTCAAAAACTAAATTACGATTGAAAAATCTAGTACCGTACCCAGGCGTAACACTAGCAGAAAGTAAATAAAATCCTAATTTTACTTCGATTTCATTCGATTTAAGCACAAAAACGAGTACAAAAATATGAGTTTGTTCGATTATTACCTTACATACACCATGGGTTGTTGTTGAGGAGTTTGAAAACTTCATTCTTCAATTGATTGAATCGGTGGAATGAGTTGAGGATGAAGTTGAGGTTTGAGATGTTGATTACCATCACTAGGATCAGTTTGCTTCTTCCTCATCTGTTTTTATTAGTTTTAATTGAAGGGTCATTTTGGACAAATTGCTATTGAATCAAAAGTATCCCTTAACCAGATTTTTGGTCACCAGATATCCAAGTGACGCCCTTCTAAAGGAGTATGACGCCCAAATAACAGCCTTTTTTTTGCTCTGATAATTAGAATTTTATCAATAGACATGTTTGGATAGTACATTAAAAGTAACTTTTTGACTACTAGAAGTCGAAAAGTCATAAGTTAGTTTGGGGTGAAATTTCAAAACAATTTCTAAAAGTCGAAAAGTTAACTTTTTGTGAAGCAAAATAGTTTCGCTTCAGACTTTACGTCGGACAAGCTTTGTCTTATAACGCGTTTGGATACAAATATGCTTCTGATTTCTGCTTCTATAAAACTGAGCTTGTCAGGCAAGCTTTTCTCTCGTAGATAGAGTTAAAATCCAACAAGGAATATTAGAGGTTTCTTCAAAACTAAATTTATCTTTCCTACAAGTTTTGGAGATTGCATCTGCAACACCATCACTGTCGCGTTTGGTGAAATAAAATTGAACAGAAGTAAAGTTTTTAACTGTAATAACTAAATTTATCGCACATGTTTCTTATTTTCCCATCGAATAGATGGATTACCAGGTGTGATAGATTTGACCACTGTGTTTTTATCAGCTTCTATAAGTAGATTGTGCAGCTTTAGAGATATAAAGCCGATAATTGTGCACAGCTAAACATTCACCCTCCTCATGATCTATTGCAAGGAGTCCATAGCATCCTTTTTCTCCTTCGCAGTCACCTGCAGAGTTACGTACAAATTATTAGACCAATACCAAGCTCATTATGTACATATTCAGATGAAGCACCCACATTAATTTTAACAATTACAGATTCAGGGGCTCATCATGTTAGGTATAACTGTTAGAGCATAGCTCGGTCGACCTCGCATGCGTTTCTATATCAAGCATGTTTGTCAATGTTAGTGATCAAAACTATGAGTCTTGATTTCTAATCTACATAGCTAAGTCTCGGACTAGGATAGAAAAGTGTAGTTGAGCTCAAGGACTTCATGGCGATTCATCATACAACGACGAAAATCTACTCAAGGAACCGTGGAACTTCATCAACAAAAAGGTATGTGGAGACTTGAACTTATCTATCACTCAAAAGTCTATCTCTTCTATCTCCTACTTCTTATGAGACAAAACTCGTATGTTATATAGACTGGATCATACACATTTAATATTTCGAGCCGAGTATTTCTCGCCTATTTATATCTCGAAATCATGTGTTGTTAAAGCGTTTCGCTTTGATCGGGTTTATCTTACCTAATGACGAAAGTCATAATGTTTCAATCACTTTGAAAATCACTTTGACGAGAAATAGTGTACATATAACTTCCTATAAGAATGTTTCAATGGTTGGAGTGAGAGTTTAGGTCTATATAACCAATGATGGATATAAGCATTGTGTGGAAACACATATGTGCATACGTCATATTCCTTAATCCGAAGTTTGCGAACTTTGTTGATTGAGAGAAACCGGAGGAATTGGCTTTGCCAAGTCCGCGAACTCAATTTACGAACTCAGTCCGCGAACTGACGGAAGTTCTCTTACCGAGAATTTCTGCTGGGATTTTCCAAGAACTCGTTTGCGCGTTAAGTCCCCGAATTCAGTCCGCGAACTGGCGGAAGTCTCCTTGCCGAGATTTTTTGCTGAGTTTGGAAAACTCCGCCGGTTCTCTTAAGTCAGCGAATTTGTTTGCGTACTTGAGTGGGTTATGATCTAAAGATGTGCTCTGAACATGAAACTTAAATTACTAAGGAATGCAGTATGCAAACCGTGGATATAAAGTTCATGAGCCTATTCAAGTCGAATCGAATCATTTTTGTTTCAATTGTATCTTGTGTAGTTACATAAGATCTCATAGCAATTGAACAACTCTCTAACTAGTTCATTTGAGTCAACTGAACTAGTTATGGTGAAGAAGAACAAGGTTAATATGCAATGCTCATATGGTTAACCTTTTGGGTTACTGTGTTGAACCAACATACACCTACACGTTTGGGCACGGTTTTCACAAACCCAGTAAACGTATATCTCAAGTGTGTGTGACAAGCTAAGTTTTCGATCTAACGGTTGAGAAATATTAGCTTGAATCTAAATCAGGTTTTCATCTAACGGTGAATATTGATTGTTTTGTAACTAAGACAAAATCCTGATTTGAAGACTATATAAAGGAGACATCTAGCATTGGGCAAAACTAATCCCCACACGTCTGTGTGATACTAGTGCGCTCGCTAGAGTCGATTCTCCTCTAACCTTTGGTTTTCTTCTCTAAAACCAAGTTAACGACTTAAAGACTTCATCGGGATTGTGAAGCCAGACCGATACTACTTTTATCATACTTGTATGATCTGATCTTGCATCTTCTATCGTACGAGTACAATCTATTGATTGGCTTGAGATCATGAGAGTTCTCCGATAGGCAAGATAAAGAAGTCACAAACATCTTCGTGTCACTGTTTGTGATTCCTCGACAAACCGCCTATGTAATCAGGAAGGATTGTAGAGAGGTAATTGATTAATCTAGGCTGTTCTTCGGGAATATAAGACCGGATTATCAATTAGTTCCTGTTCACCTTGATTTCATATCTTAATACGGAACAAAACCTAGGGTTTATCTGTGGGAGACAGATTTATCCTTTGATAGACTTTACTGTGTGAGACAGATTTGTCTATTATCAAGTCTACGATTTTGGGTTGCAGCAACTCTTGGTTATGGGTGAGATCAGCTAAGGGAATCAAGTGCGCAGTATCCTGCTAGAATCAGAGGCGTAGGAGTACAACTTTACCTTGGATCAGTGGGAAATTGATTGGGGTTCAACTATAGTCCAGTCTGAAGTTAGCTTGGAGTAGGCTAGTGTTTGTAGCGGCTTAATACAGTGTGTATTCAATCTGGACTAGGTCCAGTCTAAAGTTAGCTTGGACAGATCTTTATGCCCTTGTCAAAGTCACACTTGGATGGGAGCCAGCTGAGACGGAGAAACAGTTTAAGTGGGTTGGTGGAGATAAACCAAATGAAGCAAGAGAAGGTGAAGCTATACCATTCAAAAAGATATTGTTGAAGAATATGAAAGATATGTTTGGAGGAACACTTGATGATGAAGTAGTACGTAAGAAGGTGATAGATGAAACAAGAGATCGTCGTACATCCACTGCTTACCTATTGTGTTCTCTTGGTATCATATTCTTTCCTGATAACTCAAGGAATCGAGTAAATGCTCACCATCTACAATGGTTAAAAGATCTCCAGGAGACCAAATTATGCTTGGGCACCGCCACCCTCGCTTATTTACTTGATAGTTTTCGAAAAGCTTCGAGGGCTAGAGCCACTGAACTTGTTGGAAATGTTGGTCTTTTTCAGGTAATTTATATAGTTTCAGCTTTGTTATATATATCGTTTATTTTTTTTGTTTTATGTATATATTTTTTATGTTTATATGTAATTTGTTAGGCATGGGTATATGACCACTTTCCGAGCATAAGACCTTATACATCTTGGTAAGGGGATGAAACTGGTCCTACATGAAAAAATTTTGTATTCACAGGTACCCAAGTAAAGCACAAAGAAGAGAAGATAGTTGCTTTAAGGTTGAAAATGGATGCCCTCACTGTTGAAGTTGTGGTATTTGATCCTTACATAGATCTAAAGAAAGATAAGCTTGGATAAGAGATTGATCATCATGTTTTTTCAAGTTTAGAATCCTACAACGGGCCTTTGTTTAATCCTATAGGGTACGTAATGGCCAATCCACAATGAGTTCTACGCCAATATGGTTATGTGCAAGAAAAAGTCACTAAAGAATCGTTCAAATTGTGTGCTAATGCTTCCTCCGTAAAAAGTTCTTATGTCGTGCTCAACTACAGCCCATTGCCAAGTATTGATGTTTGGAACAACCGCAATAATGTACTATACCGAGTCCATATGAAGGAGCTCATTCCTGCCCTAGGCACAAAGGAAGTCGAAGAAGGTTATTTGGAATGGTATTAGCATTTTGGTCATCGTCATGTAATCAATAATGATCCGGAAGCGGCGATATATATCCAAAGGGCTCAAGAAAAGAAGAAGCATGACGCCGAGAAGAAAAGTGTATTTGATATGGATTGGAAGGCGCTATATTTCAAGATGGTAAGTAAAGTTGTTATTTTCATGACACCATTTTACATTTCTACTAATATGTTTCATGACGCTATATTTGTTTGTACTAATATGTTTCATTTTGATATGTAAAATAGAAAGAAAAAAATGCCTTCACTTGGCACAAACATTGACTCCATGCGTCAAAAAAGGAGAGGCCCTCACAAGTGCACAAGTAAAGGGTTTACAACAACAAATCAAAGACTTTCCTGATCTAAACAAGGATGATTCATTTGAGGACTTAGAGATAGGCACGAAGAGGAGTAGGCATTCGTCGAGAGATGTGAGTACTAGTCAACGTCAGCCATCACCTAGTAGTTCTGAATCCACAGAAGAGGATATTATGCATGCTCGTTGTCGGGGTCATGGTCGCGGTCATGGTGGTCGTGACATTCCTCGTACTCGAGGTGGTAACAAAAGAGGTTATGGTCGTACTCGTAATGAGTAGACATTCTCCTTAAACTCTATCAATATGATAATTGTAGAAGACTATTTAGTTTCCTTTGGTTGTTTGTGTGGTTTGTTATAAATTCTAACTTATGCAATGTAGTATTTTGTGTGATTTTTTATGAACAAGCTTTAAGTTTAGATTATATTAGAATGAATTTTCAAGTTAGAATAAACCAAAGAAAGAAAAACGCATGTGAAGGTTAACTTACGGTTGGGTTCGCCTACTCAAAAAGCAAATTGTAACTAAGAAATAAAATATCAATATTATTTACGGTTGGGTTTTGGGAAGTCTTGTCCCAACTGTAAATATTTCTGTGTACTCTTTTTTCAAATGTCTGATGCATATGTATCTTTATGTTTGAGTGAATGCACAAATTTGGCTTAGTATTAGCTAGAATAAATGAATAAGTCTCAAAATTGGATTTGTGTTTCTAGTTTTAAAGTGAAACACAAAATTAGGTCTTGGTACTCAGGAAAAATTACGGTTAGGTATTTGGTAGGACAAACCAAACCGTAAGACTGACAAACCAATTTGAGTGAATTCTGGCAGAGTTACGGCCAGGTATATGCTAATAGTAAGACTGACACAGTTAATTTACCAGAGTTACGGCTTGGTACCTTAACTATCCAACCTAGCCGTAACCCTGACAATCACCTGTTTTCCTTAGTTTCCAGGATTACTGTTTGGTTTGTGTGCTCTCTAACCTAGCCGTAACCTATTTTAGGGGGTTTTTTGTTGTTTTTTTGTCCCTATTTGGTTTTAAAATAGAGCCGTTGAGAAGTTGGACGACCTTGTTGATGGTGGCTTTTAGTTCAGGGGATAAAATTGTAAAACCCTGCATTTAATAGGCCGTCACTCTGTAAAGAGACAGAGCCATGTAAAAGTGATGAGTGTTTAAACCTCTTCACTGGCACACTTATTGAGCAACTCAATATTCTCTCATGAAATTTACCCAGAATGGTGCATGTAGCAACAATCCCAGGTATTCTGTAAATTTTGGCACCTTGCCTACATTCAATTAATATAAGTTTCTTTGAATGCTTTTTGTGCTATGTTCCACGGCTGAACCCTTAATGTTGATATGGCATGACCATTTGTGTTCACTCGCAGCAGAGTAGCACGAATTTCCAAGTATTAAGGATAAGGTCTTTGCATAAGGTATTCAATTAGAAAGCATGCTGCTCTATGGCAATGAACTTAAAAGAACTCTGTGTCAACACATAGAATTCAATCAATTATCCTGACTAATTTGCAAAAGTTAGGTTTTTACACCTTACGCAGTATATCATACCATGCTTGTCGAACTTAAGCCTAGGAAAACTAGGTAATTAATCCGCCATGGATTAGTAGGTGCAAAATCTTGCCCAGAATCAGAAAACAAGGAACCGCAGGATAGGAGCAGCAGTAAAGGGAGGCGTGGCCATGCCTTAAGCCAAGCCGACGCCATTTGCCATTGGCCACGCCCCATCCTAAATCGTCCATATTTCCCTCGACCAATAAAGTCGCCTTAAACTCGCCACACGCACATAAGTTGTGGCTAGGCCCATACTAGCCGGACCCATTTCCCATCGACCAATTAGGTCGCTCTAAAGCCGCCACACTCACACCAGAAGTGTAGCCACGCCCATGCTTGGTCGGCCCTCTTTTCTGACCAATCAGGATGCTCTAAACTTGCCACAGTATTAAAAGGGGGAAACTGAGCCAGATAGTCATGAAGACAATTGGCTTTCCAAAACCGCGCCAACATGACAAACGTGTCATGTTGCGCCAATGAGATAAGCGGCATGCCAATATTCCACTTTGCGGCAGCATGCCAAAACATGCCACCAGCCGTGTGGGACCCAGAAAGCCCTAGGAATGGCGCCATATCATAGCCACCCACGACAATTCTTACTCATGTGGTCGTTTCCACACCATGTCCTTGTTGTAGTTCCCTTGGCACATCTATGGCACCGTTTGCACAAAAGTGTCGCCATGCCGCGTCCGCATGCCACACACACTAATTAGGGTTTCGGCATGCCAAACCCTAATTTAGGCAAAGTTGCTACGCCAACCAAGCCAAGTAACGTTCCCTAGAGCATTGGGATTGATGTGGCAATAAGGCCAATGTTGCCACGCCACATTTCGGGTCTAACACCAACGTGCCAAAATCTAGCGACCATGGCTACGCCAGGCGCTACTGGCATCATCGTGCCGCTGGCACGCGCCAGCTATCTCAGCCACACAATCGTGTCGCAGTGCACGTGCTAATTAAGGTTTCGATACGCCAAACCCTAGTTTAGATAAAGTCCCCATGCCAACTAGGTTAAGTGATTCTCTTAAGGCCTTAAGTTTAACTTAGCAACAGGGCCAATGTTGCCAGAGCCATATTTGGGTCTAACACCAATATGCCAAAACAGCTGTCACGGCTGCGCCACTGGCATGCCGCTATGCCATGGCTACTATGCCAATGGCGCCACTTTGCTATACAACAAGATATGGACATAATCAATGGTCATCCTTCCTCATGAGATGCAATCTCAGCCATCCAAGTTCGCCACCGAACTGACAGACTTGTGGCAAGTTTTAGGCGAACAGCCGCCTATCTAGTGGGCATGGCTATGCTAGGCGCCACTTATACCATCGTGCCACTGGAACGCACGAGATATGCCAGTAATGCCGCAGTGCCACTGGCATACACCAAAAAAGATACCGCGCCATTACCAGGCGCCAACAGAAGGTAGCCATAATCAATGGATACTCTTCCTCATGAGATGAAATCTCAGCCATCCAAGTTCGCCACCGAACTAACAGACTTGTGGCAAGTTTTGGGAGACCAGCCAAGACGTGCCTAATAACATCACATGTTAATTTCCTGCGGCAAGACTCTTGAATTTGAATTGCCGCACGTAGCAAAGTGCTACAAGTTTTCCATGAATACACTCGAGACATCAAACATGTCACAAACTGGGGGATACTCATCAACGTATTGGTCTGGCGGTTTACATCGTGCGGCGTGCAATACGCCCGTTAAAAGAAAGTGTCAAGAAGCGGGACAATTAATGGCGGCAAGAAGTAACGGGTGTAAACGGATCCACTTCCTTCATCATGGAAGCATGGGTTTCTGACGGTTATACGTTACTCCACTCTCCCATCACCCAATCGTTCCCACGACCAGGGTACGTTTAAATATGACTTGTTTAAATAGACTTCACCTATTTCCACCAAACAACAAGTTTTGGTCAGAGAACAACACAATATCCAGAAATCACTAAAGAACTGATATCTTTTCATTTTGCAAGCCAGTTCCACTTTATGATACAAGTCATAAAACAGCCACACCTTCAGAATTAACCATTCTGGTCTCAACACCTTCTTCGCTTCCCTCCCTAAGACCAACCCTTCTCCTTCACTTTGTGACCGAAGAAAGCCTGGAACGACCATTTCTTGGTTTAGGCCAGGATTATACAGATTGATCTCTCTAATCAAAAGTACTCCCGTGCAGTGCATTGTTTAGGGTTTAAATTTGTTTCTCATCCACACACCCAAAATTACCAAAACCAGCAGAAACAGTTTTCAACCACGAACAAACCTGAATTTTGAAAATAAAGCCGTTACACATCTTATTTTCATATAAAAGTTGAACATACATTCCCAACCATCTTATTTTTTCTTATTTAGAAATTACATCTTCAAAATCAACCATCTCTACCTAAACTGTTACTCTAGTATAGAAAGAAATATACTAGATTATGGTTGAACCTGGTTTTACTTTGGATGAAGGTTTATGTCTTTGCCGCAACTATGTACTGTGTTATCCAAAAAAAGGAGAAGAACGATGTCAAGGTGGTTTTGTGAGTACAAGTTATTGGAGAACCATTTATAAAAACTTTTGCTCTGAAACTGTAACCCTTATAACCCTGATGGAATTAAGTTGTATTGTCGGTACAGACGTATAAGGGATCAAGTTAAAGAATTTATGGCATTAGTTCGTATTATTGGTCAAATACGACTTAGAGGTGAAACTGATTTTGAAATGTTAGAGTGTGCTATTCAGGAATGGAGAAGGTGGAAAAGTTCAAATTTCCAATATATACTTACCTCATTTCAACATCCTGAAGGACTTCTATCGCACTCGTAGACCCGATTATTAGTCCTTTTGTAATGAAATTTCTATGTAATGTCATGTGGTTTAATGGGTTGTAATTTCATATATCTATGTACTGGTTTAATGGATTGTAATATGGGCTTAGTAATCAAACAAGAAAAAAAAGTAAGATCAAAATTGTGACCCCAGCTCCAATTACAGTTGGGTTAGTACATGGGAAATCCCAACCGTAATACAATTTCCCCCCCAAATAATGTTGAATTTAGAGTTACGGCTAGGTTATAAAGGACATGAACCTAACCGTAAATTGTCTTGTGTTCCAAAATTTATCAATAAAAAACAAATTCAACAAAATACTTAAGCGATTTCTTCAAAATAGTATATAATATTGTCACATCTAGAAAAAATACCAAAATACATATGACCCTATTATCACTTCTAGACAAAATCTTTTATTCCTAGTGAGTCATTCAAAATATTTTCACCACCCTTCACGAACGTCTAATCATCCTCATCATTGCTCATAAATGCAAATGAGACATTACTCCTCGACATTTGTAGTGCCTTCCAAAATTCAAAACTTTCCTCGAATCTATTACACCAAGACTTGGACATTTCGTTACAATCGAATAATTGAGGTAATGGGCATCCTTCACTCATTTAGAGGCCCATTGAATGATTTCCGTGAACGTAACAATCACCTCTCTTCTTGTTTTATCCAATTCTTCGCCAAATGGTATTCTTGTTGGTGCAAATGTGAAACTCAAAGCATTTGAGATATAATGGACAACACAATTGAATGCACTGGCGAGTAGTTGGCCATTTATTGGCATGGACATCTAATACTCACTTGTCAAACATTTATTTCCGTGTAACCGTCGTTCCCATGCGACAAACTGATGTGGTTTTTATGTTGTTGTAAAAGTGGTAGTAAAGTTGTCGTTCACTCAGACTTGTGAAGATTCTATTTTAGATTCAAACTCAATAGAAAACTCAAGAAGTTGTTATCAAGATTATAAAAAGCACCGAGACTCAGGATTCCACCATTGACCAATTAATTGATTTAATCTAATCAATACTCATGCAATTCTTTGCGTTTAAAGTGATTCTAATATATTGCCTCTAGTAGATTTTTGAAGTAACAATTGTATACATCAAGCATGAAACATCAAAAGTCTTAAACTAAGCATGCTCCATCAAAACGGATCACAATCATTCAATAAAAATCAAATTTTCAATATTAGTTCCATGCAAATAATCATAAAAGAAATTGCAAGAATTAATTAAAATAGAAATATACCACTTTTCATGGAACAATGGCTTCCTCCGTCGCCTCAGCTAAGGGGTTTAGCTCCTCATATTATTCACATACTCAAAATAGGTTTTCATAGCTCAAAAGGGTGAAAAACAAGAGAAAACTAGTTAAGCAGACAGTTTGCAATGGTGTATAAGCGTTACAAACAGCTGTTACAGAAACGATATATGAAAACTGTTGTAGAAGAAACGACTGTCTCTGGGAGTAGTATGTTCTTCGTGTTCTTTCTTCTAAACTGCTGTAGAAGAAACGACTGTCTCTGGGAGTAGTATGTTCTTCATGTTCTTCCCCTACACCAGCAGAACTGAATGTCTGTAATTTCAATTTTGAGCTTTCTGTGGTTATCTAAACTACCCCAAACTGTTCGACCCTCTTCTTGGGACTCCCAACAACTTATATATAGCCAACAGAGCGATTTAATCTCCCCAAAACTCCTCGAAATCTCTTCTTTCCTTCCTTGATAGTTACGGCAATAATCTCTTCTCTAAATCGTTCCACGCGTTTCTGAGATTTTCCGATTGTCTCAAACTCTTCCTTACATAGATATGTATCTTTGGAAAGAGTTTTAGGTCTTTAGTCTCTCTAGAACTTCTAAAAATAAGCTCAATAAGGTCCGTGTAAAAATACTTTCCATGTTTAGCTCCAACTCGGTTTCTAGCCAATTTGGGTGCAATTCAAAGACTTCACCAGGCCTATTTAGGCCTAGGGAGTAAACCCAATCAATTTCATCCATTGAATCGCTCTGGAACTCGATCGAATCATCACCCAAAAATCATGCAGACGTGATGAACATTTTCCCTCCAATTTTGTTTTCAAACGGAGAAGATGACCTCCCCCTATCCAATTTTGGTCTCCCTTTAGCAGATGCCTGGAAATGGGTCACCCCTTAGTAATTAGGTAATCCCTTATCCAAAGTGAGAATCTGTATAGTAATTTTCTCCCACGAGCGCAAAAACCACTTTTTTGGCCAATTTCTCCAAAAATACCTACAGGGACATAAAAGGCCATAATAAATATAAAATCGAGCACTAATAATATATACAATTGAGATTATATAATACACAAAAATGTGCCTATCACAAGCCTTTCGTTTAACACCGTCTCGGACATGTCTTTTTCAAATATCATCATTGGTATGTAATAATCTCGGAAACCACGTAGTTCCAATAAACAGTTTTTCCTTACATAGTCAACTTGTTCACAACCCCAATCTTTCGCGTCTTCAAAGGGTCCAAGTTGATCCATGAAGATGTGGTAACCAAAATTCCCATCTTCATCTACCTCATCTGTGGCCTTAATATACTCACGAATAAAGCCGGGGAAAAAAAAGAAGGTAATTTTCATAGATGATATATAAGTTCCGAAAATATCGACCCTCCTCTTTTCTAGGGGGTGGTTTGTACGTTGCATTTGGAATACAAACCATCCCTTTCCTTTCATTTGACGAAAATATTCCAACCATCGGACTTTGTTAGAGCACTGCTCGGTCGAAATCGAATGCGTTGCTATCTCAAGCATGTTTGTCAATGTTAGTGATCAAAATTATAAGTTTTGATTTCTAGCCTATTTATAAATGTCTCGGACTAGGACATAGATTGTATATTTGAGCTTAGTTTCCACGGCGTTCATCATTTGAAGACGAAGAACTACTAAGGGGAGCTTGTGGAACTTCATCGACAAAAGGTATGTGGAGACTTAAAACTCATCTATCACTTGGAAAGTCTATTTCTACTCTATATCCTATATTGAGACATAAGTCGTATTACAATATAGTTTTCTATATACACATTTGAGATTTCAAGCTGAGTTTATCTCGCTTCATATTTCTCGAAATATGTGTTTGGAAGCTTTCGCTTCGACCAAGTTCATCTTATATCATGTGAAAAATTTTGAGTAACATCATACATGGTTTGTGTGATACAATCGTATGCGCACCCGTTTGCGTACGTGTTGGTTTGAGAAATCCGGGAACCTAAGTATGTGTACCCGTTTGCGTACTGCCGTACAGGTTCATGTCCAAGAATTTCTGCTGGGATTTGAAGTTCGCGTACCCGTTTTCGTACTAGCGGAACTCAATCTTAGTACGGGTATTTCAAGTATGCGTACCTGTTTGCATACTTGAAGGTTAAAGTTCTAAAATCGGTTTTAAACATGAATATAAACATTTATATAATAAGGAATGCAATATTTGCAAATCGTGGCTATAATTTTCATGATTGATTTGAGTGAATCAAACCGACTTTGCTTCAATTGTGTTCTTGTATAATTCTATGAGAATATAGCAATTGAACAACTCTTTAACTAGTTTCATTTGAGTCATTTGAACAAGCTATGAATAAGGTTGATATGAGAGTAATCATATGGCTAACCTCGGTTAACTATTTGTGAACCAACATGGTGTACACGTTTAGGTACGGTTACATAAACCTAAATGAGAGTACATTTCATTTGTGTGTAACAAGCTAAGTTCGATCTAACAGTTAAAAGATATTAGGTTGGTTGAATCAGGTTTTTCATCTAACGTTGAATATTGAATGCTTTGTTACCAAGGTAACTTGCATTGCAAATCTTGATTTTAAAATTATATAAAGGAGAACTCTAGCAACTGAGAAACCTAATCCCCATACCTCCTGTGTGTTACTAGTTGCATAACTAGAGTCTATTCTCCTTTAATCTTAGGCTTCTATCGAGACCCTGTAGGTTAACGACTTCAAAGACTTCATTGGGATTGTGAATCCAGACCCAACTATTTTCTTTGTAGTTGCGTGTTCTGATCTTTCCCGATTCTATCGTATTGAGTACAATTGAAATAATTGACTCGAGATTAATTTCTCCGATAGGCAAGATAAAATTAATCACTAACATCTTAGTCTCATCGTTTGTGATTCCACAATATCTTGTTTCGCTAGTCGATTAATATTATTGTGAGGTGATTGATAGTTCTAGTTTTTTCTTCAGGAATATAAGTCTGGTTTATCAATTGGTTCTTGTTCACCTTGATTTATCAAAAGACGGAACAAAAACTCTTGGGTATTTCTGTGGGAGACAGATTTATTCAATCTATAGACTTTTTTATGTGAGACAGATTTGTTTATCAAGTCTTCGAATTTGGGTCGTATCAACTCTTGGTTGTGGGTGAGATCAACTAAGGGAATCAAGTGCGTAGTATTCTGCTTGGATCAGAGACGTAAGGAACGCAACTGTACCTTGAATCAGTGTGAGATTGATTAGGGTTCAACTATAGTCCAGTCCGAAGTTAATTGGTAGTAGGCTAGAGTCTGTAGCGGCTTAATACAGTGTGGTGTTCAATTTGGACTAGGTCCCGGGGGTTTTCTGCTTTTGCGGTTTCCTCGTTAACAAAATTCTGGTGTCTGTGTTATTTCTTTTCCGTATTATATTTTATTATATAATTGAAATATCACATATTGTGCGTTAAGATCAATCAATTATAATATCCAACCTTTGATTGTTTATTTACATTGATTGACACTTGAACATTGGTCTTTGGTACCGTTCAAGTAACTTCTCTTATATTCAATCAGGCGAGAAATTTTTATTTACTGATTGCGGATTGAATTAAGAGTTAGAGATATTAAACTCTTTGATATACTTCTCTAGATTGAGTCTGACTGTCTAGTTGATTCTCTAAAAAGTGTATTGGAGTAAGTCCTCTCACATTGCCAAACGAATTTTTGGGTGTGCTTGTTGGACCCCGCATTTTTAATTGGTATCAGAGCATGAAAACACATTAAAGACCTCATAAGTCTGTGTTTGTATGGATCTGATATGGATAGAAGTGTTATCTCTATAAACGTACCACCAGTCTTCGATGGCTGAAATTACTTGTGGTGGAAAATTGCTATGAGTTCCTTTCTTCAAGAGCGTGATTTTCAATCATGGGTTTATGTAGTTAATGGCTATGATGCTCCCGTTGTGGCAATAGGAAATGCAACCATTCCTAAGGATATTGGTGCATATGACGCTACTGAGATACTTGCTATAAAGTAAAACTCGAACGGTTTGAACGCCATCATACATGCCATTACCCCCAGATCTTCAGCACCATGTGACTACGTGCACTCGGTATAAAGATGCTTGGGATATCTTAGAAACCGTATTTGAAGGAAATACCAGTGAAAAGGAAGCCAGACTTTAAAACCTAAATTCCGATTGGGAAAACCTTCGTATGGTAGATGAAGATTCATTTGATGAGTTTAATCACAAAGTGTCTGAAATTGTTAATGCATCTTTTGCATTGGGTAAGATTATTCCTGAAAAGGACATTGTGATGAAAATTCTCAGATCATTGCCATCTGGATACGATTCTAAGAAGCATGCAATCGTTGAAGGAAATAACCTTGATGCTCTCTCCAGAAACACATTGGTTAGAAAGCTAAAGATCTTTGATCATGAGCATACATCCAAAATCGGAAAGGATGTTGCCTTCAAAGCACAAAATAATACTAAATTACTTGACAAAAGTAAAAGTGTTCATGTCTCTGAGGATGATCTTTTTGAGACTGATTCATCAGATGAAGATCTTGACAAGTCAGTCTCCTTGATCACAAGACAGTTTAGAGATCTCTTATTGAAGAGAAGTAAACCGTTTACCAGAGACAAACCTAGGTACCAGTTAAACCTCACAATCGCATTCCTCCTAAAAACAGGGATGCTGACGAGGCTGATGACGAGGATATGCCATGGTGCTTTAAGTGTAAAGGTTTTGGTCATTTTGCAAATGAATGTCCAAATCGTAGAAAATACACTAGGAACAAAGGTCGTGCTGCAACTCTTGATGAAATGTCTGATCACTATGATTCCGAAGGCGAAAAATCAAGTGTTGCGCTTCTTTGTGAAGATATTGATTTTGATAATTGTAGCAATACATACATCAATCTTGATATTCTTTCAGAAGGATACACAATCTATCTGGAAAAGAAAATTAACCTTTCTATTGGAAGTTCTCAGTCTGATTTTTCAGGTTCCACTT
The DNA here is from genome assembly GCF_003573695.1 of Papaver somniferum. Lineage (NCBI taxonomy): Eukaryota > Viridiplantae > Streptophyta > Magnoliopsida > Ranunculales > Papaveraceae > Papaver > Papaver somniferum. The sequence continues at coordinate 262,297,853 of NC_039364.1, read as the reverse complement.
TGTGCCTAGAAGCTTGCACATCTCAGGCGTCTGAATCATCTTATCCATTGTCATGCTCTTAGTGTTCACTCAAAGGTCATGAACTTTCAAAGTGTTTAAAGTACAAATACAAGATTATATATGTCAATAAACTTCGACGAAGAGAAAATCGCCTAGCAAACAAGCTTAAACTTGTTCTGAAAACCTCTGAGGTATGTAAGATTTTATCCTCTTCAAAGAAGTTAGTTTCCAAAGTTAGGTCAAAACCACTAGAGAAAAAAGTATGGTCTAAATAATTTGATAGACATGGGTCTATGAATTCCTTTCAAAAAGGTTATGGTGGACAGATTGTTGTTCACCGCAGCACAACTTGATTGTGTTGTTTTTGGTGCATTTTGTATCATGTGCCTGATAAAAGAGACAAGATTGTGCACACCTCAGGCTTTAAGAAAAAAATGTTTTTTTTTCTTAGATTTTCCGTGTGAAATTGGAAAAGACTTCCCTGGTTGATCAATAAAAGAGGGTTATTCTCGCAATTTTACTCTTGTTAGGGTTGTGATTTTGCGTGCGTGAACCTGTGAGGTTAAAGGTTTTGTAACCCTACATTCCTTTTCCTTCTATGAAACTCTTTTCATCTTAAGACTGCATGTTGAGTTTAAATTGTGATTTCCTCTCACAAACCCATACACGTATGGATACTCCAAGCATCATGTGTTCTGATGGAAAAGATGTTAATATGATTGTTAAGCCATCAATCATGAAGGAAAAAGAGAAATCTACGTTACCTCCAACTTTGAAAATAAAAAGAAGGAATGTGAGGAAGCCAAGAGTTGTTCCTTCAAATTCTCAGAAGTTTTCTAGTGTTCTTGAAGAGTTGAAGGAAACAAGGAAGGAGATTCAACAAATAAAGGCTTTTGTTATGAAAACTCTCGAAATTCAGAAGGCTCTGGTTCGACATCATCAGCCTAGAAGGTTTGTTGCAATTAACTCCTTTCTCCTAGAACCTTATGTTCCTATGGTTGTTGACGACAAAGAGTTTGGGGACGATAAAGAATTCTTCAGATGTTTTAATGTCTAGTAAATCTTCTTATGAGAATTTATTTCTTGTGTTTTTAGAAGAATAACTAGAGTTTGGAATAGCCATTATTGTGAGTACACATAGCTATGTCCAACGTTTTCATCTTCATGTTTTTGGATTTATTTGTGTAAATTCTAAGTTTTTTGGAAGATGATTTTTGCAATTTTAATCTTTATGATTTTATATATTGCAAATTTTATGGGATATGTTGTTTACGTTCTTGAGCCTGTGACTGTCCCATACTTGTTCAAAAGTTATCTCTATTATGTCAGTATGAAAGTATTGATAAAAGATAGAATGAACTTTTGACTTACAAAAGTTAAATCCTTTTATGTCATTATTTGATGAAAGAAGGGATAAAACTTTTGTTTACACGGATTATGTCTATTATATGTCATTTTGCAAATAGTGATGGAAAATAGAATGAATCCTTGTGTATTCTGCAGTATTGGTCGATCTCTGATCCACATTTTTGTGCACATACTGTGTTGCTCCGTAAGTTCTCTTATGTTGAGCATGACCAATTGAATTGATCACTTTTGTGGTTGATTCAGTTGAGATTTTTGGATACTAATTCATATTTTCATGTGATTTGGTTATATCCAAAGAAATCCTTTTTTTCTTGTAAAAGTGTTAGAGCATTGCTCGATCGAACTCGCATGCGTTGCTATCTCAAGCATGTTTGTCAATGTTAGTGATCACAACTATAAGTCTTGATTTCTAGCCTATTATAGCTAAAGGTCTCGGACTAGGATAGAAAGTGTTGTTGAGCTCAAGACTCCATGACAATCATCATACAAGATGAAGGACTACTCAAGGAACTGGTGGAACTTCATCGACTAAAAGGTATGTGGAGACTTGAACTTATCTGTCACTCAAAAGTCTATTTACTCTATCTCTTATTCTTGAGACAAAAGTCGTTTTGATATATAGACTTTCATTATACACATTTTCTATTTCGAGCCGAGTTTAACTCGCCTATCTATTTCTCGAAATATGTGTTGGTAAGCTTTCACTTTGGCCGAATTCATCTTTACCTAGTGACGAATGTCATGTTATGTTTCAATCACTTTGGAAATTTCTGACAAAAAATGGTTTGTGAATAACGGCTATATAACGTTCTCTGAGAATGTTTCAATGATTGAAATGAGAGTTTAGATTACATAACCATTGGTAGGATAAAAACATTATTGTGGAAACACATATATGTATAAGTCCTTATTCCTTGAACCAAAGTTTGCGAACTTTGTTGATCAAGAGAAACAGAATATGGGGTGAGCCAAGTTCGCGAACACAGTCCGCGAAATGGCGGAAGTTCAAGACCCGAGAATTTCTGCTAGAGTTTGTGAACTCCTTCCCCGAGCTTAAGTCCGCGAACCCAGTCCGCGAACTTGAGTAGGTTATATCTAAAATCGGTTTTTCTTGAATTCATGTTTATATAAACTAAGGAATGCTTTTGCAAACCGTGGATATCAAGTTCATGAACCGATTCGAGTGAATCAAACCGTTTTTGCTTCGATTGTGTCTTGTGTAGCTACATAAGATCTTAGCAATTGAACAACTCTCTAACTAGTTCATTAGAGTCATTTGGACTAGTTATGGTGAAGAAGAATATGGTGGATATGAAAGTGATCATATGGCTAACCATTTGGTTAACTATTGTTGAACCAACAAATGTTAATGTTTGGGAACGGTTACATAAACCCAAAATTGGACATTTCATTTGTGTGTAACAAGCTAAGGTTTCGATCCAAAGGTTGAGAAATATTAGCTTGAATTTAATCAGGTTTTCATCTAACAGTGAATATTGAATGCTTTATTACCAAGCTAACATTGATTGCAAACCCTGATTTGAAAGACTATATAAGGGAGAACTCTATCAACTGGGAAACCTAATCCCCACACCTTAAGTGTGATACTAGATGTGCTAAGCTAGAGTCGATTCTCCTTAAACCTTTGGTTTCTTCTTCTAAACCCGGTTAACGACTTAAAGACTTCATTGGGATTGTGAAGCCAGACCGGTACTACTTTTCTTGTAGTTGTGTGATCTGATCTTGTTGTTTCTATCGTTTTGAGTACAATTGTAATAATTGGCTTGAGATTTATATCTCCGATAGGCAAGATAGAAAAGTAATCACAAACACTTAGTCTCATCGTTTGAGATTCCACAATATCTTTTTTCGCTGCGTCGATTAAGATTATTGTGAGGTGATTGATAATACTAGGTTGTTCTTCGGGAATATAAGTTTGATTTATCAATTGGTTCCTGTTCACCTTGATTTATCAAAAGACGGAACAAAACTCGTAGGTATATTCGTGGGAGACGAATTTATCTATTATCGTATACTTTTCTGTATGATACACATTTTTTTATTAAAGTCTTCGACTTTGGGTCGTAGAAACTCTTAGTTGTGGGTGAGATCAGCTAAGGGAATTAAGTACGTAGCATCCTGCTGGGATCAGAGGCGTATGAGCATAACTGTACCTTGGATCAGTGTGAGATTGATTGGGGTTCAACTACATTCCAGACCGAAGTTAATTTGGAGTAGGCTAGTGTCTGTAGCGGCTTAATACAGTGTGTCTTCAATCTGGACTAGGTACCGAGGTTTTTCTGCATTTGCGATTTCCTCGTTAACAAAATTCCGGTGTCTGTGTTATTTTTTTCCGCATTATATTTTTTTATACAATTGAAATTTCACAGGTTGTGCGTTGTTCAATCAATTAGAATATCCGACCTTTTGGTTATTGATTTAAATTGATTGACACTTGGATATTGGTCTTTGGTACCATCCAAGTTATCTCTCTAGTGTTTGATAAAGACTCGCAGATTTCTATTTGCTTGAGTATATATCAAATCGAGTGATTGAGATACAAACTCTTTGATATACTTTTTATCTATATTGAGTCTGAATGTCTAGTTGATTCTATAGAAAGTATATTGGAGATTGTCCATACAGATTGATAAGAAAAAAATTGGGTGTGGTTGTTGTACCTCCGCTTTTTCAATTGGTATCAGAGCAGGCAAACACGTTCAAGACCTCACAAGTCTGTGTTTGTAGCGATCTGACTCTATGGACAATAGTGTTATCTCAATAAATGCACCACCAGATCCAGGGATTTCAAATTCTCTTCCATGACTGATTCAATAAAATCTGTAGAAGAAATTCTGTCTAAACCTCCTCCAGGTTTTAAATCCCTTGAAGTGTCCTCAGGGATTGAAAATAAACTTGAAAGCTTATCTCTTGATGTTGAGTTATACCTCCAGAAAGAACAAGAATCTCTTGACAAGCTAAATCAAGTTATGAGGAATAATATTCATGTTGAAGTCGACATTGATTTACTAATCAGTGAGAGCAATGCTCCTCCTCTGCGTAATTCAATTAATTGTAACAAACTAAACGAATTACAAGAGGAGTTTAAATTTGAATCATTTGAGTATATCACTTCAAAGCATGAATCGATTCAATGCTCAATTCCTGATACTTCCTATCAAGATAGTAGTATTGTCTTGTTTTATGAAGAAGCTAGGACGTCTTCTTTTATCAAAAGAGTTTCCTTTCGCAGTACTAAAAACTATCTGCAGAAACTGTTTTTTATAAGTTGGAAAACAAGAAATCAGAAACACAAATCTTTTTGGATTCTCTTGAAGTTCTTTGATAGACTTATAAAAACAGTTCCTTTGGTGTTTCTCAACACTACAAGATGTAAGAGTTGCTGGAAAGAAACTCTTTCTTGGTGCCATGGTGAGCAAGACATTGTTCACCTCAACACAACTTGATTGTCTTGAAAGTGCATCCTCACTAAGAAATGCCATGTTATGTATACGGTGAGGGAAGCACAAGAACTGGGGCATACATATTAAGTTGGGTATGATTTTGAATGTTTGGTAACGTTGTAGAATTCGATTGGATTCTTCTAAAAAGATATGTCTATGTACTTGAGAAATATTTGTATTTTTATTTGCTTAGAGCACTTATAATGATCCATGTACCTTGTTTATCGTTCATTTCTACCTAACTTGATCTGTGTTAAGGTTCCTTTGTGGTTAGGTTTGAAAATAGTAGTTCGGGATGTTTGGACTTCATGGTACACATATCAAGTATGCATACCATCATTTAAAATCAAAATCCAGGGGTTTAAGTTCACATACCCAGTTTGCAAACTGCTCCGAGTCATGAAAATTCGTTTGCAAACCCGTATGCATACTTGCCTATTGTAGATGGGGAAAACGATTTGCTGGTTTTTAAGGAATTGAGGAGACGACCGTACGGAGGAGACTGCTCGAACCGAGCGAAATGTTAAACCTCACACAGATGCACCGCTGCAAAGGGGGTGCTTTAGATTCGAGAGATCAATCTGTAGTACACCGGCCTAAATCAAGACAATGACCGTTCCAGAGTAAATTCGGTCACAAGAGAGGATGGGTTGATATGTAGGAGGGAAGTTGGGAAATGTGTGGAATCAATGGTAATCAAAGATTGTGGGTGTGTGAATTCTGGATATGATAAGCTCTGAATGATTGAAATTGCTCAATTGAGAGTAGTTGCTCAATTGATGAGTTGATGATCTCGTGTTGTCGATGAGACGTGAGATTGATGATACTTATGATGCCGATTCAATCATGATTCAGAGACTTATTTATATTGCTGTAACTTTAGACACCATGATTCCATGAAGTGTGACAGTTGATGGAATCAAGGAGTGGGGAAGTTGAGATCGTGTTTGAAACCAGTTGCTCAACGTGTGGAGACTTGGTCGATTTTCCACCCACTACCTCGTGAATTCCTTCAACTGATTGCACGACTTGCTCACATTTCATCGTGTATTTGGACACACGTGCCATAGACCGCCAGACCAAAACCCTAAGTGATATCCCCCCAAAGTGACACGATTGACGTCTCGTGGTATGTTAGTCAATTAATGACTTCGTGGTTTGATGGGACGATGAGTCCATGTAGTTACTGAGTTGAACATGATGTTCTGAAACTCGTGAATTGAACATGTCATGAGACAGAGGTATAGTTCTTATGATGAAGGGAGCAAGTATTGCTCATTCTGTGGATCGTTGAATATTGATTGTTGAACAAATATTCCTTGGTTTGAACAAATATATATCATCTGAGCAAGTGTTTCTCATGTGATGAATTGTTGAATATTTGATCGTCTGAGCATGTGTTGCTCGTCTGATGGATTATTGGCAGCGTACCAAAAATATTAATTAGAATACTGGTCGCTGAACCGAGCATAATTAATAAAATTAATTACCATGAGGTCGTCATAAAATTATTAAGGTTAGAATCTGGAATGATGATCCTTGGATTCAGAAACCCTAATTTGATCAATTGGTAATCAATTCATGGTTCGTCAGAATTTCAAACATGGTACGAAGGAGAGAGCGACTACATGGACCGTGGGTCAACCATGTAGTGTCCATATGCTCACGTGAGCAAATACAAAGATCTCCTGAAGAGTTGACGATTTGTTGGTGGAAGAATGATTAAATTCTGGCTTAATCATTTATCCAAAATGCTCGTCTTAGGTGAGAAAACCTAATTAATTATGACGAGGCGAGGGACCGACCATGGAGTCATGAAACCGGCCTTGGGTTGTCACGAGACCTCCTGACGATCACTTCATGAAAATCCAAAGTGTTTGGAAGAGTTTTGGACCTAATACGAGCAATTGTGCAAATTAGGTCAAAACTGTGAAAATTGATGGGACCGGCTTCCGTGAGCCAAAGATCCAATCTTGGTCAGTCAAGATAGCATGCTCGTGTCCCCAAGGCATCCGCGTCTCAGTCCTGAGAATTTTGATATTTTCTGGCGTGCAATCAAGCATCCATTCGAGAAAATATGCCAAAATTAGGGTTCCGACGAAATTGAGGAAAACACCATGAGATGATGAAAAATAATTATAAAATAAGGAATGAGGAGACGTAGGACCGTCGTGGTCAAGGCATGGTCGGCCGGTCATGACCACGGTCCCGTGGTGCCTTTTCCTTAATTTTATAATATTTTGATGATTTTATGAAAAATTCATGAATTTTGAGAAATTTGATGAATTTTGGGAGTTTCCATGAATTGAAGGAGTTTTCATGAGTTCAAGGAAGCAAAAAATATTAAAATAATAAAAATAAGGGTGTGTGGGACCGTGGAAGGCATGGCCGGCCGGCTAGGGCCCGATCCCACGAGTTTCCCTAATTTTGTAATATTTTGATGATTTTATGAGAAATTTGATGAATTTAGGGAGTTTCCATGAATTGAAGGAGTTTTCATGAGTTCAAGGAAGCAAAAAGTATTAAAATAATAAAAATAAGGGCGTGTGGGACCGTGGAAGGCATGGCCGGCCGGCTAAGGCCCGGTTCCACGAGTTTCCCTAATTTTTTAATATTTTTTAGGATTTGAGGGAATTTTTCCTAATTTGAGAGAAATACCATGAAATCAAGGAATTTGATGAATTCAAGGAAAACTAATAATAAAATAATAAAACAAAGGGGCGTGTGGGACCGGCTAGGGCATGGCCGGCCGGCCAAGGCCAGGTCCCACAAGTTTTCATAATTTATATTATTTTATTATTATTTGATGATTTGTGCAAAATACCAAGAAATCAAGGAGTTTTTTTATGAAATTAGAGAAATAATAATAATAATAATAATAAATAATGAGGAACCGTGGATGTGGGGCCGGTTGGGACCAATGCATGGCCGGTTGGCCAATGGTCACGCCCCACACTCCTTTCCTTAATTTTATATTATTTTTTATGGATTTATGGAAGTACCATGAAACCGAGGAGTTTCCTCGAGACGAAAGAGATTTGATAAAACGAGAGGATTTTCATCAAATCATGGAAAATAATAAAAATGCATTAAAAATATAAACTGGCGTGGGATTGACCATGACACGGTCGGCCGGTCATGTGTCCGTTCTCCCAGCACCCTGGTCAATATTTTTAATTATTTATTATTTTCTTCTCTATTTTGCATAGGTTCATCGTTTCGTTGTATTTTTGAAATACTCGTTCGTGCGGTGACTGTTAGTGTATCATCGTTGAATACACCTTCACCTTTTGAATCGGGGCTTACTTAGAGGTGGCTCAGACGCCCGTTTGTTGATTATTTATTATTAATTGTGGAATTCAGTGGAGAATAATTCACAAAACTGAGTAATAAGATGTTTATTATTAATTCATAGGATCAACCGAGGATTCAACTACGAATTCAGAATAATAAAGTGAGCTTTACCATTCCATGGGATCGTAGATTCGACCATAGAATCAGAGTAATTAAGGTTTATCTATTACCATTTATGAGACCAGTTGTGGATTCGATCATGAAATCGGAGTAATGAGATAATATAGTTATTGTTATTCTATGAGATCAAGTCATGGATTCGATCATAGAATCAGAACAATTGTTATTGTCATTCCATGGGACCAGTCGTGGATTCGACCATGGAATAAGAGCGATTGCAATTAGGAATAATTAACTTTGTGGCTATATACTAGCAGAGCAAGTTGTCTAGGAGCATTAATTATCCTGATAAGATCTTGTCGGTAAGTCATATCCTTTATATAGTCAGGGTAAACTTGTTGTTTGTTCCTGAAGACCTCATCGCCCTATACTAGCAGAGCAAGCTGTCTAGGAGTCGTCCATCTCGTGATGCTATATAGAAATAATCACTGAAAGTATTCAGTATTCATGAGATATGCCGTTGTCCAGTCCTGAGACTGCATATCTACATGTACTCTGAGAGAAAGTACTCTCCATTGAGAATTCGATGAGAGACCCGTGTCTCGATACTCACGTCTGATTGCTGAATCAAAGCTTCGTATAATTATGAGTTTATGAATTTATCCTTTGTCGAAAATCCACCATCTACATTAAGTCCCCTTCTTACTGAGGAAAGATTTGTTCCTTAGTCAACATTAAATGGTGATTTTCCGGCCATAAATAATAATACCAGTAATCGAACTTAGTCGTAAGCTGAGATGTTACCGGATTTAGAGAGCATGAGCAAACCACGACTTGATGAAGGCTTCAATGTCATGATTGGAGCATCGTTTTATGAGCATAAATTGGTGTTGAACCGCTGGTTTGGATGATGGGACCATGGTCGTTTAGGATTTGCGGGCCGAGCCCAATAAGGAAACCTTGTAAAATTAGGTTTTGGAAATAAAAATTAGTATAAAAGGGAATTAATCCCTTATTTTTTTATTATTATCCACGACCAGTAGCTCCCTTTACTTCATCACCTTCACGTCGCCAGGGAAAGAAGCAGAAAAAATTCGTCGGAGCACCTCCGTCCGACCGACGGCCATAGCCACCGTTGGCCAACTTCCGGCCGGCGCCGACAGGTGCACGATCTTTCTTTTTTTTTTTTTTGCTGATGTTATGATTTTCATGAACTGTTCATGCTTGAGTTTATATACACATGTGTGTATATTAGTGTGAGTTTTATGCAAAAACCTTCATTTTTGAAAACGTATGTTCGTTCGATCGTTAGTTTTGAAAACTAACTATAATCCCTGATTTAGCAGAGATTTTTTTTTTAATATGAACCTAGGTCCAGTGATAAAACTTAAATGTATGAGCTTTCATGTATACCAAGGTTTCATCATAAAAGAAGTGAATTTTCATGAAATTGGAAAAATCCTTCGTTTTAAAGACAAATAATGATGACACGAAGGAAAATATGTATGATGAACTTGCGTACAGTGATAAAATTTTGCTTATGAGCTTTCATGTCAATACAAAACTTTATCATATGTATGAGATGTGAGCTTTAACAATATTTTTTGAAATAAACCTTCGTTTTAAAGACAAATAACGACGATACGAAGGAAAAATAATTTTTTTTATATGTATATGCAGTCGTGACATATATTGTGAAAAATATGATGATATATTTTATTTTCATGAGTTTGTTTTTGTTAGATAAAATCCTTGAGAATTTATGTATGCAAGTTGCATTAATTGCTGTTTTTCGAAAAATCAAAACGTGGGTTTTGAGGAACCTTCGAAGATATACGATATATTTATGATGAAATATTTTATCGTTGTAAACTTCATAGATCAGTTGTGTGAATGTTCACATTATGAAAATTGTGTCCGTGATTTCATGAAAAATCAGTTTCGGAAATTAAATAAAGTTTCGTTTTTGCAGTTTTCGAAGAGACGAACGATTTTGAGGTGTTAACTCTAGTATTACTATCACCATTGTTAGTGGAAGTGTAAAAGGTAAGAGTTAAGAGTTACCAATTTTTTCTTGTATTTCCTTGATTTATATCTGAACGACATACTGAAGTAGAATGTAGTGTGAACCTTTTCAGCTACTTAGCAAAGATGTCCAATTCCCAGCTGACGACGCCTCGAGGGAAGAGATGTGTGTTGATGATGGTATCTCCAGAGATGAGACATGCATGGATGAAACTTCCGTTGGGGGAGACGAAGACGAAATTCCTGGGATTAAGAATGTCCCGAACATAGATGATGCATTCTTTGAAAAAGATATCCCAGGAGCTGAGCAACATTTGAAATCCCCAGTGTATCGTCTTTTGATAAATCCCATAACTGTTACTTAGAAGAAGTTGATGACTCCAAAGACAGTGATTCGATTTTGTCTTGAACGAGGGGTCTTCGCCTCATCAATCATAGAGTTTAAGATTTCTCGACGACCTTTGGAGAAATTTGCCGGCTGGGCGAGGCATATGTTGGGTTTTCCTCATGTGAGGACTATGCTCGACCAGGCGCAGGTGACGAGAGCTATTCAAGCTTCTGGAGAGTTTTTCATTTATCATGATGCAAGTGGTATTGTGGCTCTGTTTGCTCGCTGGTGCATTCCCACTCATACTTTCATATGTAGATGGGGAGAGTTTACCATTACCTTGGAAGACGTGGCGGCTCTGATGCATCTCCCGATCACGGGAAATCTTCTTGGGGATCTTTCAGATGAGGAAACCGTTGTTTCTCATGTCTTGACAACTGCAATGGAGAAAGCGAATAAGGCTGGTAGTAAAGGATGCTATGCTTCCTGGTTGACACACTGGTGGCCCAAAGACGAGGTTTCTGATAAACCCGTCGACGGTATGTTACCCATTGCTGCTTTCTTATGTTTATGGTTGTCCAGAGACGTTTTTGAAGACAGTGGAAACTTGTTGAAGCCTTTTGTGATTTCCTTTGCTATTAAAATGGCTCATGGTGAGCAACATCCGATAGGTAGTTTATTCTTAGGCTCATTGTATTACAACCTGGACTCCTTGATTATAGACTCCAGTGTGTCGAACGGCTCTATGAAGATTGAGTGTTATGCCAGCACGATGTTTCTTCAAGCTTTGATGTGGGAGCATTTTAAGAATTATGCACCTACTCCACGTAATGTTCTGCAAGGACCGAATATTGATGCGCGCCATACTTTCCCTGAGAAAGCTAATGCTAGGATCATGCGTTGGTCCACCAAGCAGCTTCGTTCTAAAATACGTTTTATTGATGTGTTAGATGAAGAATCTGAGTTCAATTTTCTCCCGTGGGTGTCAGCCCCTGATTATGTTTCTCATCCGATGACTTTCAATACTGGAGAAGGCACGAGTTTGACGTCTAGTGTGCATCTGAGTGATGGCTAAAGATCTTTCATGTTGATTTGCACTCCTGGTCATTTGCTATCAGTCACGTTTGGAGAGCTTTCAGTGGAGGAGTACAATATTGATAGAGTAGCTCAAAAGGGTATGGATCAGTGTGTTCCAACCATACGGATAAGGAAGCCATCAGTTGAGCAACTCAGGACTCATTTGGATCATACTCACGTGGAAGGGAGTAGCTACTGGTTTCCTGGTTCTGATAGATTCGCCTATGTAACCTCAGGTTATGTAGAATTCTGGGACCAGCACCTTGGGCGTTTGCGTGGCTTTGTAAGATTTCCCAGACCTCCATTCAAGTATCTTCCTTCGGCTGAGATGATTTCCAGTCGACCAAGATTGAAGTATCTTTCTGGTGATAAACGAAAGTCGTCTCTAGGATGCTCTCAGGTATGTTTCTTCATATAATCTTCACGAAATTATAAGAACTATATTCTGATTATATTACTGGATTTCACCACAGGACGGTCGTAATATACGACCTCGAATCGGTGTAGATTTCTCAAAGACTGAGGAGGTTATTCACGGAGTAGAAGGCAGGCATAAAGGTTATAAGTTGTTACCTAATACCGTAAAGTCCCCAGTTGGTGCTTTGGTGAGTTCCCAATATTTCTCACCGCGACTTTCATTGCTATTAGCATTATAATCATGAAGCCAACGTTGTTAATTTTGTTGCAGAATTTTACTCCATCAAGTCTTGAAGGTCTTCAATTTTCCACTACTGAACAAGCAATTGCTGATTTGAGTGACGAGGAAACTGTAAGTATTTCTTCACATGTTCAAATGTGGCGCTTCATGGATGAGAATATTGATTGTAAAGGACGTGTACAGGAGGATGTCGTCATGAAGATGGAGAATTCTGGAACTCAATCATCCTCTGGGAAGGGGAATGGAGGTAATTCCCAAGATTCGGAACCGGATGGAAGTAATGTTCCTCTTGTCGTTGATGTGGATAATTCCAACCCCGTGGACACTTTGGAGACTCCTCAAGTAAGTATATATCATGTATATTCTTCATAGAAGTATAAAAGTGCTGACTTGTGGATGAATGAATGAGAACCCATGTGAATATATGAGAACTTAGTCGAACTTCGTCGTCAGAAAATTCAGAACCCAGCTTTTAGTAAAAACGCTGTAGAATCTTCATGCAGGGTCGGATTTTGATGATCTGCATGTGCAAATTCAAGCCCAGAATTTTTCCAAGCTTTTGTGAAGAAGCTTTTTAAGTTTTGAGCACGTTCAGAGCTTGAAAAAGGCGAAATACTAAACTTTCAGGAGACTTCCAGAACTTTTCAGATTGCGCATCACTTGATATTTTGGCCACATCTACCCGCTCGTCCATCGTATTGTCATGAAATTTTGACATGTCATAGAGGACATCCATACGAAGAGAATGGAATATGAACCATCCTAAGATTCCTTGTAGATAGCCCCCAGTATGTCTCTTAGTACAGGGAAGAGATCAGTTTCTTCAGACGGACTCATCGTAAAACGTGTTTACATGACTTTCATGCTATTTACTCGTGTCTTGAATGTAGTATGATGAACTTTGCTGATTTTTCCTTGCGGGTATACTGTGTTTCATAATCTCCTTTGGCTTCGTGACTCTAACCTCATGTAATCTTCGTATTAGGTGCTAAATACCGAAGTTGAGTATACTGGAGCCAATGATGATAATTCTAATCCGAAGTTATTGATGAAGAGACGGCTATCCATGCACTTCGAGGCCATGAGAAGGTCGTTGTTGATGTTATGGAAAACCAGATGGTTGTTTCCTCAGTGATAGAAGAAACCGAGATAGCAGCGGAGAATACCGAAGGAACTGTTGTTTTGGTCGTGGAAGTCGCTTCAGTGATTGAGAACCGTATAATAGTGTATGAATATCCAACTGTAGGGGTTTCTTTCGATCCTCCCTTTAACACTTCACTCCCGTATCATGAACTGGTCGGTGGATTCAACGTTCCCATTGGATATACACGCTTGTATGAGACGATATGGAAGAAGTTCGGCCACATGATCGTTGACAGGAACCCTGGGCGTGCTTATGCTTTAACCATGCAAGTAGGTGTTATCTTGCGTGTCGTGAGTGATATGCATACGAGACCAAGGAATACCGTGACTCCAGATATACTCTTTGATTGGGAGTTTAACTTGGATAATTCAGAAAGACTTGGCCTCAACGTGAAATGGCTTCGTAAGCAAATAAACGTTATCAAGGATTCATGTGAGAAGAACATACCCTTTCCAAACGATGCTGTGAAGGAGAAGGAGGACAAGATTGCCAAGCTGACCGAGGAGTTGAACAAGGAGAGGGCGGCTTTGCAAATCTTGAAGGATGCTGATGAGCGGAGGCCTTTTCTTGCTGATCTCTTGAACTTCTGAACTTCTGAGAGATGTGAGGTTTATACTTTGGTTTTTGATAGATGGTTTTGGATTGACTGATGGTTGAGGATTTTCTTGTAGATTTTGATAGATATATTCTTTTACGAAATATGAACTGAATTTTGATAAATTGCTGAATTCAAATACTGATTGCAAGTATTGCAAATGTTTTGGAGGAATTGAAATACAAATGAAAGAAAATCCTAAATGTTAAATCCCAACACCATGAGTGCTTCAAACGCCCAATACCTTAAATGTCCAATAATTTCAGATAAACGCCTTGAGCCAATTTTTCGTGAATTACTGGTAGGGTTCTGCCATCTGTGTTGGTCAATTTGTAGTATCCTCCGGCCACGGATTCAGTGACCATGAATGGTCCTTCCCAATTGGAGTTCCTTGTAGAATGAAGACGGCGCTGAACTGCTTTGAGAACCAGGTCCCCTTCATGAAACTTGTTAGGCTTGGTCGATCATGCCTTGAATATCTTCCGTTGATCCGGAATTCCCTGTTTGATGGAATTCTTCGATTGTGGCCCGTATGGAAACTCGCGCGGAAGAGAGTATCCAGCATAGTGTTGATCATGCTTAGCCAAGTCTTCAGCAATAAAACTCTCGATGGAGTGACCGATTTTAAGAAGTTTTAAACCCAACCATTGAGTGTAACATTGCTGAGGTGAAGTTACCCACTCGTAGCTTTTGATGACTGTTAAATAATTCATTGGGAGAAGTCCTTGGACCATAGTAGCGTATTTGAACATTGGTAATATTGGATCAAGAGGAGGTATAAGACTTGCCTGAGCTCGAAACCTTCTGACAAAGGTGTGCGGATTATCTCCAAGTTCATGTGTAAGTCCCATCAGAGTTTTTACTTCTTCTAGATGCTCAAATGGCGGTGCGTCCTCTGTTTCGTCTTCCGACTCGGAATCCTTGTCGATGACAGGATGTGTTTAAGGCATCATTGTCCCTTCATCATGAATCCAAGTTCTCTCAAGGACCATGTCGTATCCAGGGTCTTCCCGTATTATGAAAAACTTGGCCTCGGTGCAGATCGATCTTTCCGTAACTTTGAGAGTGATGAAGTCGTATGCGTTTCTGGAGATTCGTTCGTGGTCCCTGATTGCTATGGGAGCGTGGGTGGCTTCCCGTCGAGTAATATCAGCAGCTCTGAGAGTTTTCAAAGGGATGATGTTGACAGCGGTACCAACATCGATGAACGCCCTCTTGAACTCATTTCCTTTAATGTGCACTATGGTGAGCAGTCCCCAGTCATACATTTCCGTGTCAGTGGCTGAAGGTCCGGTGATAGTCTCTTGGATCAGCGGACGTCTTCCGGACACGATGTGGTTCAGTGCAGCAAACATGTCTTTCCTTTGAGCTTTCGAAAGATACAACAACTCGCAGACATGTTCGATCAGAGATTGGACCGTTTCCTTGACAAGAGGTTCGGAGATGGTAAAAGTTCTGACTGGGAGGGGGTTTTTGTGCACCCCCTCAGTCCCCAGGTTGAGCTCTCATGATTCGACCTTTTCTTTGAATATCCGCTTCAAAATTTTGCAATAACTCGTGGGATGGCTGACGTATATATGTAAGCGACAATACCGAGGATTTTCCATGGCCTCTTCAGTTGGTTCCTTCTTGACATAGGGAAATTTGATTGCGACGTCTTGAATCAAGGCATCGAGTAGTTCATTAACTTCTTCCATTGAACAGGGAAAATCAGGTGCTTCTGGATCTTCCGTATGCTGAAGAGGGATTTTCGAATTCTCCTTCTTGTGTGTCTTTGAAGGGGTGGAGGAAGTCTGCTTGTGTTGTGGTTCTTCTTTTCGCTTACTCCCTTCCGCGACAGCATTTGTTGAAGGTTGCAGGTTATACTGCTTGTTGATCAGATGCCTGCTTCCTCGAGTGTCTTTTGAATCTTCAGTCTTTGTAGACTTTTCTCTTTCCAAAGAGCGGGTGCAGTGGTTGCCGACCTCTTCGCAGCTTCGTGAAGTTCTGAGAAAGTCTGGAATCGAAGGTTTTCTAGCAAGGCCATGTAGATCGCGAGCATGCCATTGATGCACAAGTCCACCAGTTGTTGCTCTGTGACGTTTGGGTCATGAAAATCCAGGGCTTGGACTCTGAACCTTTTCACATAATCATTGGGATTTTCACTGACCCTCTGAAACATTCTTCCAAGGTCGGAGAGGGTGACTTATTCTGACACGAAGAGGTATTTCCTGTAAAATGCGTTAACCATTTCTCCCCAATTGTTGATGGTCCCTGAAGTGATGCTGTTATACCAGGTGTATGCCCTGCCTTTCAGAGATTTTGAGAATTCCTTGAGACGGACGACATGATTATGTTCATGTTCTCCCAAGGCTTCGAGAAACGAGAGACATGTTCCCGAGCATTGCCAGTTCCATCATACAAGGTGAAATTTGGAGAAACGTAACCTTTGGGGAGTGGAATCCTCTGCGTAGCGGCAGGATAAGGAGGTTGATGACGATGGTCATGCGATGTCTTGCCTTTTCCATGGTTCTCCAAAAGGTGCTCCAGATCCTCGCGAGTGATGAAATTCGATGATCCCTTCGCTGATGAGTTGTCTGCAGCAGTTTTGTGGACTTCGTCGTCTTCTACTGTATGGATTGGAATTACTTCAGGACCGTCATCTGAGGATTTCTCCTTCTCCTTTCCCTTATTTTGAGTCTTCTCTGACATCTTGTCAGTAAGATTTTTGAGATAATTATACAGCTCCTTCTGTGTAGCAGCCATGTTAGTCTGGTTCTTTGCAAGAGTCTCTTGCGCTTTGATAAGATCAGCAATAGTAGGCGGTGGATCTCCTCTGACTTCTTCAGGGTGTCATCCGGACAGTGGATGACCTTCGGCGTGAGGAGGAGTAGCGTCACCACCATCAGTGTTGGAGGTCGGAATTGTCTCCGGGATATTCCGATTGTTGTTGTTGCTACTGCTAGCACGGTTTGTGTTAGGATTAGTAACTGATCCTGACCTGAGATCAACCATCTTGTGAAATTGTGAGATTGCAACCGAGAGAATGATCTCCCACTGTGGTCGCCAATATGTAGATGGGGAAAAACGATTTGCTGGTTTTTAAGGAATTGAGGAGACGAACGTACGGAGGAGACTCCTCGAACCGAGTGAAATGTTACACCTCACACAGATGCACCGCTGCAAAGGGGGTGCTTTAGATTCGAGATATTAATCTGTATTACTCCGGCCTAAATCAAGACAATGACCGTTTCAGAGTAAATTCGGTCACAAGAGAGGATGGGTTGATCTGTAGGAGGGAGGCTGGGAAATGTGTGGAATCAATGGTAATCAAAGATTGTGGGTGTGTAAATTCTGAATATGATAAACTCTGAATGATTGAAATTCCTCAATTGAGAATAGTTGCTCAATTGATGAGTTAATGATCTCGTGTTGTCGATGAGACGTGAGATTGATGATACTGATGATGCCGTTTCAATCATGATTTAGAGACTTATTTATATTGCTGGAACTTTAGACACCATGATTCCATGAAGTGTGACAGTTGATGGAATCAAGGAGTGAGGAAGTGGAGATCGTGTTTGAAACCAGTTGCTCAATGTGTGGAGACTTGGTCGATTTTCCACTCACTACCTCGTGAATTCCTTCAACTGATTGCACGACTTGCTCACATTCCATCGTGTATTTGGACACACGTGTCGTAGACCGCCAGACCAAAACCCTAAGTGATATCCCCCCAAAGTGACACGATTGACGTCTCGTGGTATGTCAGTCAATTGATGACTTCGTGGTTTGATGGGACGATGAGTCCATGTAGTTACTGAGTTGAACATGATGTTCTGAAACTCGTGAATTGAACATGTCATGAGACAGAGGTATAGTTCTTACGATGAAGGGAGCAAGTATTGCTCATTCGGTGGATCGTTGAATATTGATTGTTGAACCAATATTCCTTGGTTTGAACAAATATTTATCATCTGAGCAAGTGTTTCTCATGTGATTAATTGTTGAATATTTGATCTTCTGAGCATGTGTTGCTCGTCTGATGGATTATTGGCAGCGTACCAAAAATATTAATTAGAATACTGCCCGTTGAACCGAGCATAATTAATAAAATTAATGACCATGA
Source organism: Papaver somniferum (assembly GCF_003573695.1). NCBI lineage: Eukaryota > Viridiplantae > Streptophyta > Magnoliopsida > Ranunculales > Papaveraceae > Papaver > Papaver somniferum. The sequence continues at coordinate 262,279,672 of NC_039364.1, read as the reverse complement.
GGTCGTCATAAAATTATTAAGGTTAGAATCTGGAATGATGATCCTTGGATTCAGAAACCCTAATTTGATCAATTGGTAATCAATTCATGGTTCGTCAGAATTTCAACCATGGGACAAGGAGCGAGCGACTACATGGACCGTGGGTCAACCATGTAGTGTCCATATGCTCAGGTGAGCAAATACAAAGATCTCCTGAAGAGTTGACGATTTGTTGGTGGAAGAATGATTAAATGCTGGCTTAATCATTTATCCAAAATGCTCGTCTTAGGTGAGAAAACCTAATTAATTATGATGAGGCGAGGGACCGACCACGGAGTCATGAAACCGGCCGTGGGTTGTCACGTGACCTCCTGACGATCACTTCATGAAAATCCAAAGTGTTTGGAAGAGTTTTGGACCTAATACGAGCAATTGTGCAAATTAGGTCAAAACTGTGAAAATTGATGGGACCGGCTTCCGTGAGCCAAAGATCCAATCTTGGTCGGTCAAGATAGCGTGCTCGTGTCCCCAAGGCGTCCGCGTCTCAGTCCTGAGAATTTTGATATTTTTTGGCGTGCAATCGAGCATCCATTCGAGAAAATATGCCAAAATTAGGGTTCCGACGAAACTGAGGAAAACACCATTAGATGATGAAAAATAATTATAAAATAAGGAATTAGGAGGCGTGGGACGCGTGGTCAAGGCATGGTCGGCTAGTCATGACCACGGTCCCGTGGTGCCTTTTCCTTAATTTTATAATATTTTGATGATTTTATGAAAAAATCATGAATTTTGAGAAATTTGATGAATTTTGGGAGTTTCCATGAATTGAAGGAGTTTTCATGAGTTCAAGGAAGCAAAAAATATTAAAATAATAAAAATAAGGGCGTGTGGGACTGTGGAAGGCATGGCCGGCCGGCTAGGGCCCGGTCCCACGAGTTTACCTAATTTTGTAATATTTTGATGATTTTTGAAAAATTCATGAATTTTGAGAAATTTGATGAATTTAGGGAGTTTCCATAAATTGAAGGAGTTTTCATGAGTTCAAGGAAACAAAAAATATTAAAATAATAAAATTAAGGGCGTATGGAACCGTGGAAGGCATGGTCGGCCGGCTAGGGCCCGGTCCCACGAGTTTCCCTAATTTTTTTAATATTTTTAAGGTATTTTTGATGATTTGAGGGAATTTTTCCTAATTTGAGAGAAATACCATGAAATCAAGGAATTTGATGATTTGAGGGAGAATAATTCAGAAAACTGAGTAATAAGATGTTTATTATTAATTCATAGGATCAGTCGAGGATTCAACTACGAATTCAGAATAATAAAGTGAGCTTTACCATTCCATGGTATCGTAGATTCGACAATAGAATCGGAGTAATTAAGGTTTATCTATTACCATTTATGAGACCAATTGTGGATTCGATCATGAAATCGGAGTAATGAGATAATATAGTTATTGCTATTCTATGAGATCAAGTCATGGATTCGATCATAGAATCAGAATAATTGTTATTGTCATTCCATGGGACCAGTCGTGGATTCGACCATGGAATAAGAGCGATTTCAATTAGGAATAATTAACTTTGTGGCTATATACTAGCAGAGCAAGTTGTCTAGGAGTATTAATTATCCTGATACGAGCTTGTCGGTAAGTCATATCCTTTATATAGTCAGGGTAAACTTGTTGTTTGTTCCTTAAGACGTCATCGCTCTATACTAGCAGAGCAAGCTGTCTAGGAGCCGTCCATCTCGTGATGCTATATAGAAATAATCACTGAAAGTATTCAGTATTCATGAGATGCCGTTGTCCAGTCGTGAGACTGCATATCTACATGTACTCTGAGAGAAAGTACTCTCAATTGAGAATTCGATGAGAGACCAGTGTCTCGATACTCACGTATGATTGATGAATCAAAGCTTCGTATAATTATGAGTTTATGAATTTAACCTTTGTCGAAAATGCACCATCTACACCTGTAGACGTCGATATTCGGTAAACTTTTTTTGGCCGTAATCTTCGTCCGAACTCGGAATGACCTCATTCTTTTTCATTCTCTTACTCTTTGATTTCTCTTGAAAATGGAGATGAGAATTTCTGAATTTGGATAAGTTAAGATTGGTATTTGTCATATCTCTTGGTTTTGAGTGTTTTGCTCCGTTTCGTTGCACTTGTTCCAATTCTCTTGGACTTGGGAACTTGTATTCTTGGAGTACTACTCTTATAAGCTCATTGTAGCTTTTACAAGAATTTTGTTGGTGAATCATAAAGAAGGAAGTTCAAGAACGGGCAGTAGTATGCATTACTATGGGATTCTTGAATGTTCACAATCATCTTATGTGAACTGCAGTGCATGGTCGTTAATGACTTTGTATGTTCTTCTTTGTTAAGAAAATCTTTTTATACGCCTTTGGTAGCTATTCTTGGTGCAAATCCGGGCGAAAAAGATTGATTCTACCCTCTAAGGACAAATCATCTTATATGTGCATTACGAGTTTGTCCTGATGCCTAGGAAACTTCTTATGAGAATTTATTCTTTTTTGAGAAGGATTACTAGAGTTTGGAATAGCCATTATTGTGACTACACATGGCTATGTCCAACGTTTTCATCTTCATGTTTTTAGATTTATTGGTTTAAATTCTAAAATTGTTTGGAAGATGAGTTTTGCAGTATTAATCTTTATGGTTTTATATATTGTAAATTATTATGGGATATGTGTGTTTGCGTCCGTGAACTATGATTGTCCCATACCTTGTCAAAAGTAATCTTTCGTAAGTCGATATGCATGTATTGATATAAGAATGAATGGACTTTTGACAAATACAAAAGTTAAGCCTATCATGTCAATTATTGATGGAAGATAGGTTAAAATCTTTTGTTTTCAAGGATTATGTCTATTGTATGTCATTGTGCAAATGGTGATGGAAAATAGAATGAATCCTTGTGTATTCCGCAGTAATTGATCTTCCCTGATCCAGTTTTTATGAATTACTGTGAAGCTCCACAAGGTGTCTAATGTTGAGCACTAAACGACCAAGTTGATTATTCTTATGATTAGCTATGTTGTTGTTCCGTGAGGTACTTTATGTCGAGCATATTCAACTAAATTAATCATCTTGTTTGGTTATTTAGTTGTTGCTCCGTAAGTTTTCTTATGATGAGCATGACCAATTAAATTGATTACTTTTGTGATTAGTTTTGTTGTGTATTTCGATTAGATTAATTATGGGTTCTCTTGTGATTAATCTAATTGTATATTTTTGAGTCTCCATAAGTTCACTTATGTTGAGCATTTTTGATTAAATTAATCATGGGTTCTCTTGTGGTTAATTTAATTGAGTATTTTGGATTCAAAATCATACTTGTATGTGATTTGTTATGTCCAAAGAAATCCTTCTTTTCTTTCGAAATTAAGGTCGCTCTTGTAGTTCTTTCGGGAATGACATATCAAGGGGAGAGTTCTTTTTGAACTTGCGCTTAATTGCCAAATCTTTGTGGGGAGTGCGGCTGTGGAATATTATAGGGGTTATCTTGTATCTTTAAATTCCTTGACGAATGTATTTAGCTTCGGCTTTATGATTGCATCTAAATAAGATGATATACTTTTGCTTTCTTTTGGTCAAGAAATGTCTCTTTCGGAAATTTCATTAGGATCCCGTTCTTGTACCTTTGCCAATTTTTTGACAAAAAGGGGCATAATTAATATGTAGTTCACACAACAAATACATATGGTTTTCGGATCATTATGTAAGGGGGAGTGGTTTCCATGTGAGATGGAGTTTTGACTAAGGGGGAGTGATATATATCACCATAGTATTGTTGTTGAAGTTGTGATACTATTGGACTTTGACACTGTGTAATGATACTATGACACTGTATAACAATGATTGAGAACTATTATTTTCTTGTTGTTATAGCTAGGGATTTTCAACAACGATGATGCTAAACTTACAACCTTTGGGATCATTGGAGTACTTGGAAGTAACGAAGATTTCGAGTAATGTTGAAGATTAGGCATGCGGAATAAGAGCTACAAAAGGTAATTTATTTTTTGTATTCCATATGTATTAAGAATTTTGTCACTAAAATTGACAAAGGGGGAGATTGTTAGAGCATTGCTCCGTCAAACTCGCATGCATTTCTATCTCAAGCATGTTTGTCAATGTTAGTGATCAAAACTATAAGTCTTGATTTCTAGCCTATTATAGCTAAAGGTCTCGGACTAGGATAAAAAGTGTAGTTGAGCTCAAGACTCCATGACAATCATCATACAAGACGAAGGACTACTCAAGGAACTGGTGAAACTTCATCGACTAAAAGGTATGTGGAGACTTGAACTTATCTGTCACTCAAAAGTCTATTTACTCTATCTCATATTCTTGAGACAAATGTCGTTTTGATATATGGACTTTCATTATACACATTTGCTATTTCGAGCCGAGTTTAACTCTCCTATTTATTTCTCGAAATATGTGTTGGTAAGCTTTCGCTATAGCCAAATTCATCTTTACCTAGTGACTAATGTCGTGTTACGTTTCTATCACTTTGGAAATTTCTGACGAAAATGGTATGTGAATAACGGCTATATAATGTCCTCTGAGAATGTTTCAATGATTGAAATGAGAGTTTAGATAACATAACCATTGGTAGGATACAAGCATTGTTGTGGAAACACATATATGTATAAGTCCTTATTCCTTGAACCAAAGTTTGCGAACTTTGTTGATCAAGAAAAACGGAATGTGGCGTGAGCCAAGTCCGCGAACTGGCAGAAGTTCTCGACCCGAGAACTTCTGCTGGAGTTTGTGAACTCCTTCCGTGAGCTTAAGTTCGCGAACCCAGTCCGCGAACTTGAGTAGGTTATATCTAAAATCGGTTGTTCTTGAACTCATGTGTATATAAACTAAGGAATGCTTTTTCAAACCGTGGATATAAAGTTCATGAACCGATTCGAGTGAATCAAACCGTTTTTGCTTCGATTGTGTCTTGTGTAGCTACATAAGATCTTAGCACTTGAACAACTCTCTAACTAGTTCATTAGAGTCATTTGGACTAGTTATGGTGAAGAAGAATATGGTGGATATGAAAGTGATCATATGGCTAACCATTTGGTTAACTATTGTTGAACCAACAAATGTTAATGTTTGGGAACGGTTACATAAACCCAAAATTGGACATTTCATTTGTGTGTAACAAGCTAAGGTTTCGATCCAAAGGTTGAGAAATATTAGCTTGAATTTAATCAGGTTTTCATCTAATGGTGAATATTGAATGCTTTATTACCAAGCTAACATTGATTGCAAACCCTGATTTGAAAGACTATATAAGGGAGAACTCTATCAACTGGGAAACCTAATCCCCACACCTTAAGTGTGATACTAGATGTGCTAAGCTAGAGTCGATTCTCCTTAAACCTTTGGTTTCTTCTTCTAAACCCGGTTAACGACTTAAAGACTTCATTGGGATTGTGAAGCCAGACCGGTACTACTTTTCTTGTAGTTGTGTGATCTGATCTTGTTTTTTCTATCGTTTTGAGTAAAATTGTAATAATTGGCTTGAGATTTATATCTCCGATAGGCAAGATAGAAAAGTAATCACAAACACTTAGTCTCATTGTTTGTGATTCCAAAATATCTTTTTTCGCTGCGTCGATTAAGATTATTGTGAGGTGATTGATAATACTAGGTTGTTCTTCGGGAATATAAGTCTGGTTTATCAATTGGTTCTTGTTCACCTTGATTTATCAAAAGATGGAACAAAACTCGTAGGTATATTCGTGGGAGACGAATTTATCTATTATCGTCTACTTTTCTGTATGATACACATTTGTTTATTAAAGTCTTCGACTTTGGGTCGTAGCAACTCTTAGTTGTGGGTAAGATCAGCTAAGGGAATTAAGTACGTAGCATCCTGCTGGGATCAGAGGAGTATGAGCATAACTGTACCTTGGATCAGTGTAATATTGATTGGGGTTCAACTATAGTCCAGTTCGAAGTTAATTTGGAGTAGGCTAGTGTCTGTAGCGGCTTAATACAGTGTGTGTTCAATCTGGACTAGGTCCCGGGGTTTTTCTACATTTGCGGTTTCCTCGTTAACAAAATATGGTGTCTGTGTTATTTCTTTTCCGCATTATATTTTGTTGTATAATTGAAATTTCACAGGTTGTGCGTTGTTCAGTCAATTAGAATATCCGACCTTTTGGTTGTTGATTTAAATTGATTGACACTTGGATATTGGTCTTTGGTACCATCCAAGTTATCTCTCTAGTATTGGATAAAGACTCGCAGATTTCTGTTTGCTTGAGTATATATCAAATCGAGAGATTGAGATATAAACTCTTTGATATACTTTTTTATCTAAATTGAGTCTGACTGTCTAGTTGATTCTTTAGAAAGTATATTAGAGTTTTTCCATACAGATTGCTAAGCGAAATATTGTGTGGTTGTTGTACCCCCGATTTTTCAAAAAGCAAGGTCGCCTTTGTTGTTCTTTCGGGAATGACATTTTATGGGGGATAGTTCTTAATTGAACTTGTGCTTAATTGTCAAATCTTTTTGGGGAGTGCGGCTGTGAAATATTATAGGAGTTATCTTGTATCTTTATAAACTCCTTGATGAATGCATTTAGCATCGGCTTTATGATTGCATTTAAATAAGTTGGTATGCTATTCTCTTTTGGTCATGAAGTATCTCTATGAAAATTTCATGAGGATACCACTAGTTTTCGTACCTTTGCCAATTTATATTGACAAAAAGGGGGAGAATTAATGTGTAGTTTCATACTACAAATACATATGGTTTACGGATCATTATGTAAGGGGGAGTGGTTTTCATGTTAAGATGAAGTATTGACCAAGGGGGAGTGGTACATATCATCATAGTATTTTTGTCAAAGTTGTGATACAATTGAACTTTGATGTTGTGTAATAATATTATGACTCTGTATAACAATGATCGAGAGCATTTGTTTTCTCATTATTATCACTACGGATCTTCAACAATTATGATGCTTAGTTGAACACGTTTAGAATCATGGAGTACTTAGAAGTGACGAAGTTTTCGAGTCATGTTGAAGATGCCAAGGAGATCAACCATTTGGATGAGAAGCTACAATTTTTTATTTATTTTGTAATCCATATGTATTGATAGTTTTGTTACTCAAATTGACAAATGGGGAGATTGTTAGAGCACTGCTCGGTCGAACTCGCATGCGTTTCTATCTCAAGCATGTTTGTCAATGTTAGTGATCAAAACTATAAGTCTTTATTTCTAGCCTATTTATAGATGTCTCGGAATAGAACATAGATTGTGTAGTTGAGCTTAGTTTTCACGGCGTTCATCATTTGAAGACGAAGAACTACTAAGGGGAGCTTGTGTAACTTCATCGACAAAAGGTATGTGGAGACTTAAACTCATCCATCACTTGGAAAGTATATTTCTACTTTATCTCCTATATTGAGACATAAATCTTATTACGATATAGTATTATATATACACATTTGAGATTTCGAGTTGAGTTTATCTCGCTTACATATTTCTCGAAATATGTGTTGGCAAGCTTTCGCTTCGACCAAGTTCATCTTATATCATGTGAAAATTGTCGACTAACATCTTACATGGTTTGTGTGATACAATCATTTGGTGTTGCCTTGGAACGTTTCGTGATGATTATTTCAATAATTTGAAAGTTGCTTTGATGCTAATAGTGTGTGAAAACGGCTATTGTAATCCTCTTAGAAAGTTTCAATGAAATAAGAGTTTAGAACACTTAACCACTATTGGATATGTCATGTTGTGAACTCGTGCACATATGTAATCCATGTCCGGTAACCATAGTAATCGCACCCGTTTGTGTACCTGTTGTTTTCAGAAATCCGGGAACCTAAGTATGCGTACCCGTTTGCGTGCTGGCGTTAAGGTTCATGTCCGAGAATTTATGCTGGGATTTGAAGTTCGCGTACCCGTTTGCGTACTGCGGAACTCAATCTTAGTCCGGGTTTTTCAAGTATGCGTACCCGTTTGCATACTTGAAGGTTAAAGTTCTAAAATCGGTTTTAAACATAAACATAAACATTTATATAATAAGGAATGCAATCTTTGCAAACCGTGGTATAATGTTCATGATGGATTTGAGTGAATCAAACCGACTTTGCTTCAATTGTGTTCTTATATAATTATATGAGAATATAACAATTGAAAAACTCTTTAACTAGTTTCATTTGAGTCATTTGAACTAGTTATGGTTAAGATGAATAAGGTTGATATGAGAGTAATCATATGGCTAACCTCGGTTAACTATTTGTGAACCAACATGGTGTACACGTTTAGGTACGGTTACATATAACCTAAATGAGGGTACATTTCATTTGTGTGTAACAAGCTAAGTTCGATCTAATGTTGAAAGATATTAGCTTGGTTGAATCAGGTTTTTCATCTAACGGTGAATATTTAATGCTTTGTTACCAAGGTAACTTGGATTACAAACCTTGATTTTAAAACTATATAAAGGAGAACTCTAGCAACTGGAAAACCTAATCCCCACACATATTGTGTGTTACTAGTTGCATAACTAGAGTCGATTCTCCTTTAACCTTAGGTTTCTATCGAGACCCTGTAGGTTAACGACTTCAAAGACTTCATTTGAATTGTAAAGCCAGGCCCAACTATTTTCTTTGTAGTTGCGTGTTATGATCTTTCCCGATTCTATCGTATTGAGTACAATTGAAATAATTGAATCGAGATTAATTTCTCCGATAGGCAAGATAAAAGTAATCACAAACATCTTCGTCTCATCGTTTGTGATTCCACAATATCTTATTTTGCTAGTCGATTAAGATTATTGCGAGGTGATTAATAATACTAGGTTGTTCTTCGGGAAAATACGTCTGGTTTATCAATTGGTTCCTGTTCACCTTGATTTATCAAAATATGGAACAAAAACTCTTGGGTATTTCTGTGGGAGACAAATTTATTCAATCTATAGACTTTTCTGTGTGAAACATATTTGTTTATCAAGTCTTCGAGTTTGGGTCGTAGAAGCTTTTGGTTGTGGGTGAGATCAACTAAGGGAATCAAGTGCGTAATTTCCTGCTGGGATCAGAGACGTAAGGAACACAACTGTACCTTGAATGAGTGTGAGATTGATTAGGGTTCAACTACATCTAGTACGAAGTTAATTGGTAGTAGGCTAGAGTCTGTAGCGGCTTAATACAATGTAGTGTTCAATCTGGAATAGGTCCAGGGGTTTTTCTGATTTTGCGATTTCCTCGTTAACAAAATTCTGGTGTCTGTGTTATTTATTTTCCGCATTATACTTTATTATATAATTGAAATATCACAGGTTGTGCGTTAAGATCAATCAATTATAATATCCAACCTTTGGTTGTTGATTTACATTGATTGAAACTTGAACATTGTTCTTTGGTACCGTTCAAGTGACTCCTCTTATATTCAATCAGGCTCGCGGATTTCTACTTGCTGATTGCGGATTGAATTAAGAGTTAGCGATATTAAACTTTTTGATATACTTCTCTAGATTGAGTCTGACTGTCTAGTTGATTCTCTACAAAGTGTATTGGAGTAAGTCCTTTCAGATTGCCAAACAAATTGTTGGGTGTGGTTGTTAGACCCCCGCATTTTCAGACTTTTTCCCGAATTTCTTGCTAATTGTTTAACACCGTCTCTACCGCCAAGTCTTTTTCTTGTGCTTCCTTGGGAGGGAACTTCGCAAACTTTTCCTTTAACTTCCCCATCTTTTTTTCCGCATGCTTTGGAACCTTTTCCTTTAACTCCCCCATCTTTAGTTCTGCATTCTTTGGAACCTTTTCCTTTAACAACTTTGCCTTTTGCTAGTTGTTTGGAACGAAATACCGGACCTTTTCCTTTAAAATCAACTTTGCTTGTTGAACTTTCTTGAGAGCGATGCTCAAGATATTTTTCTTGTACATTTCGATGACTTGGTTCTCCTTTTTCCATTTGACGTCTTCTTCATTTGTTTCTACCTTGAACATCCTCCTCCATCTCATCCTCCGCTTCATAAGATTTTTGCAACAACTCAAAACCCGAAGGATCTCTTTTCTTTGATTCATCCAACAATTCCCTTGCCCTTTTCCTTACTACACTCCTATTTTGTTTCGTAGAAGGCCCCCCCTTTCTATTCCTATTAGGTGGTTCCTTCATATCATTCCTAGTTTGTGGGTATACGAAGTTACTCAAGTTACTCAACCATATTTGCCTTTGCCCCCGTGTTAATGTATCATATTTCGCGGCTAGCGCTTTTCCGGTGTCGGTATCGGCAAATGTTCCTCCAAAATCTTGATCAACTATTGTTTCATGGAATGATAATTGTTGCCAAAAGGGATTAATATCTTGTATCGGAATAACTTTGTCATTGTGATTGGCTATGACATGCTGACATGGGAGGCCCAAACTTGTCATGTTAGGACAAACACACTCTCTTCCGTCAAAGTTACCCAACTCAAAGTGTTTCACTTCTTTCATGATTATGCGACACTTTTTGAGTAATTCCATGAATCCAATGATTGTCTTTTTATTTAATGTGTTTACTAGATCGGTTTTTCTCAAAATGCTCCTTAACTCTATCGAGATCACGGAGGAAATAGGTGTGCATGGCTTGGAATACCGTAACAAATCCACCATAACCACTATGAAGCTTCTTATTCAACCGGTTGTGAGACGATTCCAACGTACTTATAGCTTGGTTTCCGAAGTGTCTATATTGGTTCGTGAATGCGGCTATGAACTTCTCTTTGTGCGGATCCAACCAATTGTCCACCAAATATTTCACCATAATTGGATAACTTTTCAAACTAGCCAATAACATACGAGATAGTTCTTCATAATCTTCCACGGTGAGAGAATATGACATGGCTTCCCAATCCTCATGGAAACTAGCCCATATTAGTTCCGCCAACTCGTCATTCTTCTTAAATTTTTCTTTGGCTTCCTTTTGTTGATCAACCGGTAGTCTCTGTATTCTCTCCTTTTCACTTTTCTTTGTTGGACGAGTGATGGTCTTACATTTAGTTTCAATGCTATTGCATTGGTGGAACGTGGAAAGAAGGTGATGAGCATCATGTAAAACCCTCGCTATTGCATTCAACAATGCTTGTTCCTTGTCGGTGATAATCACCTTTGGAGTATATCCCTCCACGTATAATAACTTCACTTGTTGTAGTGCCCACATACAATTCTCTTCAAGATCATTTTCCAAGAAGCAAACCGCGACACTAAACAGAGAGTTGGTGGAAGTTTGTCCAACAATGTTCAACACTGACATCTCATACTTTTTGGTATTGTACGTGAAATCCATTATAAGTTCATCCAAACCTAACCGTAAATAAGGATTATGGTTGGAAACGAAGCTCAAACCCAACCGTAATATTCCATGTAAGTCGAAAAATCTGAATTTTTTGACGTACTTTAGCTAATTTTGTGCGAAACTGAACTCATGGGAGATAATTTATAGGCATACCGGTTGCTTTTCAACTATTGGAATCTTCACTTTGTCGATTTATTTATTCAATTGGTTGAGATTCATCATCACTTTGTGTTAAACCCTCTCTACCTTCTAACAAATCATCCATCTCTCGGTTCCAACATGAGGTATGTGAAACTTGTTTTCTCTATCATACAAAGATTCACCCATCTCGAATTGGTAACTTGTCTCATTCATTTTGGTTTAGTGAATCAAAATCTAGGTTTTGAAAGAAATCTCCAAAAAATTTCTTTTTTTTTCCTTCTCTGTAGTTTTTCTTCCCACAAAAACTTTGTCCCAGAATTCATCAAGTTGTAGATGGTGGATTTTCGACAAGGGCTAAAATCGTAAACTCATAATTATACGAAGCTTTGATCCAGCAATCAGACGTGAGTATTGAGACATGGGTCTCTCATCGAATTCTCAACGGAGATTACTTTCTCTCAGAGTACATGTAGATATGTAGTCTCACGACTGGACAACGACATATCTCATGAATACTGAACACTTTCAGTGATTATTTCTATATAGTATCACGAGATGGACGGCTCCTAGACTGCTTGCTCTGCTAGTATAGAGCGATAACGTCTTCAGGAACAAACAACGAGTTTACCCTGACTATATAAAGGATATGACTTACCGACAAGCTCATATCGGGATAATTAATTCTCCTAGACAGCTTGCTCTGCTAGTATAGAGCCACAAAGTTAATTATTCCTAATTAAGATTAATTTTTCCGCGACATTCACTACTGAATTCCCAGAATAATCTATTATTGCTCATATTCCATGGTCGAATCCACGACTGGTCCCATGGAATGGCAATAACAATTGCTCCTATTCCATGGTCGAATACATGACTGGTCCCATAGAATGGCAATAAACAATTGTTCTGATTCTATGATCGAATCCACGGCTTGATCTCATAGAATAGCAATAACTATATTATCTCATTACTCCGATTTCATGATCGAATCCACAACTGGTCTCATAAATGGTAATAGATAAATCTTAATTACTCTGATTCTATGATCGAATCTACGATCCCGTGGAATGGTAATGCTCACTTTATTATTCTGAATTTGTAGTCGAATCCTCAATTGATCTTACGAATTAATAATAAACATCTTATTACTCAGTTTTGTGAATTATTCTCCACCGAATTCCACAATTAGTAAAATAATCAACAACCGGGCGTCTGAGCTACCTCTAAGTAAGTCCAGATTCAATGGTGAAAGTGTATTCAACGACGATACACTAACAATCACCGCACGAACGAGTATTTCAAAATACAACGAAACGATGAACCTATGATAAATAGGGAAGAAAATAATAAATAATTAAAAATATTGACCAGGGTGCTGGGAGCACGGACACACGACCGATCGACCGTGTCGTGGTCAATCCCACCCCAGTTTTATATTTTTAATGCATTTTTATTATTTTCCATGATTTGATGAAAATTCTCTCATTTATCAAATCTCATTCGTCTCGAGGAAACTCCTCGGTTTCATTGTATTTTCATAAATTCGTAAAAAACAATATAAAATTAAGGAAAGAAGTGTGGGGTGTGACCGTTGGCCAACCGCCCATGCCTTGGTCCCAGCCGGCCCCACACCTCACGGTTCCTCATTATTTTATTATTATTATTATTTCTCTAATTTCATGAAAAAACTCATTGATTTCATGGTATTTTGCACAAATCATCAAATAATAAATAAAATTATGAAAACTTGTGGGACCGGGCCACTAGCCGGCCGACCATGCCCTAGCCGGTCCCACACGCCCCTTGTTTTATTATTTTATTTTTCCTTGAATTTATCAAATTCCTTGATTTCATGGTATTTCTCTCAAATTAAGAAAAATTCCCTCAAATCATGAAAAATATTTAAAAAATATAAAAAATTATGAAAACTCGTGGGACCGGGGTCCTAGCCGGCCGGCCACGCCCCCACGGTCCCACACGCCCGTGTTTTTATTATTTTAATATTTTTTTGCTTACTGGAACTCATGAAAACTCCTTCAATTCATGGAAACTCCCTAAATTCATCAAATTTCTTAAAATTCATGAATTCTTCATAAAATCATCAAAAATATTATAAAATTAAGGAAAATGGCACCACAGGACCATGGTCACGACCAGCCGACCATGCCTTGGCCTCGACGGTCCCACGCCTCCTTATTCCTTATTTTATAATTATTTTCCATCATCTCATGGTGTTTTCCTCAGTTTCGTTGAAACCCTAATTTTGGCATATTTTCTCGAATGGATGCTCAATTGCACGCCAGAAAATATCAAAATTCTCAGGACTGAGACGCGGACACCTTGGGGACACGAGTACGCTATCTTGACCGACCAAGATTGGCTCTTTGGCTTACAGAAGCCGGTCCTATCAAGTTTCACAGTTTTGACCTAATTTGCACAATTGCACGTATTAGGTCCAAGACTCTTCCAAACACTTTGGATTTTCATGAAGTGATCATCAGGCGGTCACGTGACTACCCAGGGCCGGTTTCATGACCCCATGGTCGGTCCCTCACTCCGTCATAATTAATTAGTTTTTCTCACCTAAGGCTCAGACGAGCATTTTCGAATAAATGATTAAACCAGCATTTAATCATTCTTTCACCAACAAATCGTCAACTCTTCAGGATTTCTTTGTATTTGCTCAGGTGAGCATATGGACACTACATGGTTGATCCACTGTCACATGTAGTCGCTCCCTCCTTCGTCCCATGGTTAAACTTCTGACGAACCATGAATTGATCATCAATTGATCAAATTAGGGTTTCTGAAAATTATGCTCGGTTCAACGACCAGTATTCTAATTAATATTTTTGGTACGATGCCAATAATCCATCAGATGAGCAACACATGCTCAGACGATCAAATATTCAACAATTCATCACATTAGCAACACTTGCTCAGATGATAAATATTTGCTCAAACCAAGGAATATTGGTTCAACAATCAATATTCAACGATCCATCGAATGAGAAATACTTGCTCACTTCATCGTAAGAACTATACCTCTGTCTCATGACATGTTCAATTCATGAGCTTCAGAACATCATGTTCAACTCAGCAACTACATGGACTCATCGTCCCGTCAAACCACGAAGTCATCAATTGATTAACATACCACGAGACGTCAATCTTGTCACTTTGGGGGGATATCACTTAGGGTTTTGGTATGGCGGTCTACGGCACGTGTGTTCAAACACACGATGGAATGTGAGCAAGTCGTGCAATCAGTTGAAGGAATTCACGAGGTAGTGGATGGAAAATCGACCAAGTCTCCACACGTTGAGCAACTGGTTTCAAACACGATCTCCACTTCCCCACTCCTTGATTCCATCAACTATCACACTTCATGGGGTCATGGTGTCTAAAATTCCAGCAATATAAATAAGTCTCTGAATCATGATTGAGGGATCAACATCAACAATATCATCAATCTCACGTCTCATCGACAACACGAGATCATCAATTCATCAATTGAGCAACTACTCTCAATTGAACAATTTCAATCATTGAGAGCTTATTATATTCAGAATTCACGCACCCACAATTTTGATGACCATTGATTTCACACATTTCCCAGCTTCCCTCCTACAGATCAACCCATCCTCTCTTGTGACCGAATTTACTCTGGAACGGTCATTGTCTTGATTTAGGCCGAAGTACTACAGATTGATCTCTCGAATCTAAAGCACCCCCTTTGCAGCAGTGCATCTGTGTGAGGTTTAACATTTCGCTCGGTTCGAGGAGTCTCCTCCGTACGGTCGTCTCCTCAATTCCTTAAAAACCAGCAAATCGTTTTTCCCCATCTACACAAGTATATAACAAAATTCATTAATTTAATTATTATCTAATTAAATTAAATTAAATAAATAAGGGTTGCTTAGTCATTAAAAAATTATTTGAGATAAGGGGTTTTTGATATTACTTATGAGTGACCTGTTTTTGTCTTATTAGGTGACACCTCTCTATTGGAATGTCACGCCTCAATAATAACTTTCTTAATTAATGAGGAACAGATAATCTCACAAAGAACCCCGTTACCCTGCGAAACTTTTGTTGGTTGAGATATACGAGGACACCGAATGACACGTGGGCAATAAGTTAAAATACAATTATGTTTTTTCCGAATGAAGCTCTTTTTTATCGGTTTCATTTTGCCATGAGGGATTTGATACCCGAATATGGTTGGGGTGGGGACGTGGTGGGACCCCGTGATGCATATGCACAAAGGAGCAGTCTTGAACCTATAATATATAATGGCTTAGAACCAACGTAGCTAAAGTAATTTTATCAAAACTAGTAGAATTTTATTAATACTAAGCCTATAAATCAATCTTTTTAAAGGTTTCATTAAAACTAAATTTATCGTTCCTACGAGCTTTGGCGATTGTATCTGCAACACCATTAATCGAATGTCTCGCACATGTTTCCTATTTTCCCATCGAACAAGTGGATGATCAGCTGTGATAAATTTAACCACCGTGTTTGCATTAATTTTTATAAGTGTGCATCTTTAGAGATGTTGTGAACACAAAGATCATTGTCATCTGCGTGTTCACAAATAATGCGCGCAGACTCATGACAATATAGTAAATAGGCTACGACTGAGGGGATGAATCGGTTACGTTGAATTCTTGACTCAGAGTCCTAAAACTCTTCCTCGTCTCATCAACTATAATTATTTTTCTTAACTCGCATAATAAGATAAATAATGGATGAAGTATAAAACGTACGAACATGATGTACCATAAGTATCGAATCGAAAATGCAAAATATAAATGCATGAATATAGATGAAACGATTAACTTATGTGATTCAGCACCCAGATATCTGTCTGCGGGTTTGGGTTTTTCATTATGTGTTCGATGGTTACAGAAATAGTCGAATGACTTTGAGATCAACGTAGGCCTGCGTAGAAGGAGGGGTTTCACTTACACTTTCTCTATCTCTCTCTGTCTCTCTCCTATTCTCCTCTCAATGTTCTCCCATCCCCCCTTCACTTGGGAGAGAGGGGTATTTATAGGGTGGTTACGTGGGGTCCACTTTTGAAGCCCATTATAACCTTATCCTCTTGTGTCTTGTGCCGCTTACGCAGAAGTCTTCGTGTTCTCGGTTCTCTCTGCGTGTTCCGTTTGAATATGCAGTGCTATCTGCACTTCCTCCACAGGCTGACTGACACGTATGTTGTTTGAGGGTATTTAATGCGGGTAGTTGAGATGTTTGTCCGCGGTAGACAGCTTTCCTCTGCCCCTGTCTTGTCTGCGTCAGTTAGACTATCCCCAGCCGTAGATCTTAGATCTTTCTGTGGATAGGATAAAGTGACTCTTGGGTTATCCTCCAGTGCTTCGCAGTGTTCTAGTGTTTCTGTCTCATCGATCCTCTACCGTTGGATCTGGTGGGTGGAGATGCTATCTTGATAAGGCGCGTTTCTTGGGTGTCCACGTGTGATATCATATCTTGATGCTCTCAGCCGCATGTCCTCCACGTGTGTCTTTGTGGACACGTGGCGGAAGATGAAATGTGTACCTACAATTTGCCCCTTTTCATCCTACTGGGCGGTTAGTCGTAGTGGGAAGAAAAAACGTGTTACTCTCTTCATCTTCTCTTTATTATTTTCCTAGATTTTAGGGCACGTTCCCCACTATTTGCAATAACTTCTTCTTGGGTAGTGGGGCGGTTTTATTTCTCTTTGTGTATATATATGAGAAGGAATGTGAAAATTCTCTAGTCATAAATTCCATTCCTTCTCTTTCCTCAGAACTTCTATTTTTTGTTCTCTGCTTTTGTTTCCTTGTTATTAATTGTTGCTGCTGTTACTGTTGTTTTTGTCTTTGTTGCTGCTGTTGTTGTTGTTCTTCAAAGCTTTCTGCTGCTGCTGCTGTTGTTGTTCCTCGAAGCTTTCTGTTGTTGTTGTTCCTCGAAGCTTTTTGCTGCTGCTGTTGTTCGTCGAAGCTTTCTTCATGACCCTGATTTTTTATTTATAGGTAAGTGGTTCTACTGTGTTTGATTATCTTTTGATGAAGAATGTATTCGTTTTCTGATGTTGCTATATGTGTTTGTGATGAAGAACATATATATAGATGTGTGTATGATTACCCATGTTCGTCATTACAAACAGTAATGATATCTTCCTTCGTGTATGTTTGCCCCTATTTGTTATTTTCCCTTTATATTTAGGGTTTGTTCTTATTTTCCATCTGGTTCATGATTATGAAGAACTGGATGAAATTGCGTTTTTTGATTTTCGTTTTGTCTCCACAGAAATCTGAAACTTGTTTGTGTATTTCGCAGATATGGCTGATCGTCCGCGGATTTCTTATCAAACTCCACCGCCGAGTCCGCGTAGATCTCCTCCGCGTAGAGATCCTGATGTTTCTCCGCCTGGTGGAGGTTCGTCTAAGTCTTCCCAAGGTACTCATCTTCTAAGGGCGAGTCGCAGAGAGGGAACACGCAGAAAGGGGACCGGCCAAAAGAGGCTCCTGGTTCCCGGTATGCTATTTCTCGTCCCTTTGTTAATCCGCGTGATGATCCCAAGAAAACGCGGGATGTCCCTCCTCTTCGGTTAGTGGCGCCTCCTTCCGCGTCTCAGCAACATCCTCTACCTCTCCCTCCAGTGTCTCAACCCAAGGGGAGGTCTTCGAAAGAAGTGGTTTCGAATATTGAGGCATCTAAGGTTCCTCCTAAGAGAAAAGCTTCCGATAGAAATCCTTCGAAGGATTCTTCGTCTGATCCCCCGGAGGAGGAAGATATTTCTCAGGAAATACGCAGCGTCGCTGTTGGGGAGAAGAAAGTGACCTTCAAACATATTGATCTGGAGGTTTTTAAGGAAAAGCATGGTCTTCAGTTATTCGATGTTCGTTTTTACGCTGCTGATGATGATATTACTTATGAGATGATATCGACGTATAAGTTTGATGAATTTCATCTGTTGACCACGGTGGGGGCCTTTGAAGCGGGTCTTATGTTGCCTTTGTACAAGTCTGGGGATTCCTTTTATTATGATGTGCTGACTGGTCGAGAGGGCTCTTCGAAGAACACTCATTGTCGCTCTATTTCCCAACTTCATGGGAATTATCTTCGTGCACTGAGGGAGTGTTATCTTCGGAGCAAAGGAGAGACAATGATGACCCTTTATGTTCCCAAACCTGAGAAAAGGGAGTGGTATACGCCTGAGAATTTTAACAAGTCTTTTGGTGACTATGTTAACAGTAGGAATCGTAAACTGTGGAGTGTGAGTCTTCGTAATATTTCCGCTCCGCGTGGTTAAATCCGTCTTCTGAGTGAAGTAAGTGGTGCTAAGGTGAAGTACGTCCCGGGTACAGAGAATTCTACTAACAAATTGGTGTTTCCTACTCGTGAGCGGATCAAGCGTGATCATGACTATGAGTGGCACACGACTGTTATTGAGGTTGTTGGTCCCTGGGCTTGGGGGTGGGTTCCAGGTCCGAAAGGATGGCGTCCTACCGCAGATAGCCAGATACGTGAGGCTCCTCCTGCTTGTTATGGGAATTTCCGTCCTTGGCATTTGAATTTTGAGGGCATGAATATGCCCTTGATGTTGTTGATGGAGATGACGGAGAGAGTTCCGATGCTGATCTTCAGACGAAGAATACTGCGGTTGTCAAGGTAAGATTTCCATATGCCTTGTCCTTCTTTAGTTGAGGCAGTTTTAATTCTTTTCATAGCCAGGGATTTTTATTTCTATATGCCTTGTCTTTTTAGGCGACTAAGAAGAGAAGGATAAATCCCAAGAAGTCCACCACCGCAACAATCGAGGAGGCAGAGGTTCATGAAGAAGTTAACAGTCCTGTGACTGAGCTTGGAGGGGATGAAGATATGTCTGATAGGGAGGAGCGTACTGATACATCCCCTTCAGGTCATGATGATGAATAATTTGTTGAAGGGAATACTACCGCTGGTGGCAGCGGTATTGGTGGTGAAATTAATCCCGCAGGTAGCCATGGTGTTGGTGCCGAAGCTAATCCCGCGGGTTGCAGCGATGCTGGTGATGATAACATTGCCCTTGGTGATCAGGGTGTTGGTGGTGAAATTCCCGCTGCGTCCCAGGAGTTTTCCTTTGGCCGGATTTACTCTGCGGAGGATAGTTTCGATATAAACGTTGTCATGGGCCTGGCTTCTGAGTTCAACCTGCTTTCCCCAAACGATGATTGATATCTGCTTGGTAACTCTAGCAAGGCGGATGGAAAGGGAAAGGGAGTCGTGAATGCTAGTGATATTCCAGAGGGGAGCGGTGCTAGAGATCTTCTAGATTTGGATGCGGGAGTAGCCTCGAACTCTTCGGGGGCTAAGTTCACAGACATGGGTGTGGCCTCGGTTGGGTCTTCTGGAGATGATTTTCCTCATTCATTGATCCTTGAGGGTGATGCTGCCATCTTAGCTTGGTTCAAAAAGAAGAATTTGATGTTCCTACCCAATCCAGCTCCTGTGGTGGAGGGTGAGAAGAAATCTGATGCATATACCCGTAAGATGATGCAGTTATCTCCCGAGGACCAGGTCGCAGAAGCGTGGGATAAGAATCTTCGGGCCCTGGAGGCTGCTCTAGTGATCGACGCTCCCTCGACTGTTGCTGACATGATGGCCTTTGCTGATGGGTATCAGTATGGATATCCCTAGCAGCGGATGTTAGAAGTGAGTTCTCTTATCATTTCGCCTTGTATCGATATTTAGCAATTTTAGAGTTTGGGTGTTCTAATTTCTGATTCGCAAATGATGAGGAGTGAGCATTGCAACCACATGTTGTACCAGTTTTTTAAGGCCAAATCCCTCAAGTTGGAAGCTAAGCTTCGTCTTCGGGAAGAGGAGCTTATCGCGGCTGAGACTGTTATCTCTGATAGGGATAGGGAGATAGGTGAATTGAAGAGTCTCCTCAAGGCTAAGGAGCAACAAGGTAAGGAGGAGGAGAAGCTTCGCTTGGAACTTGCTATGGATCGTAGTGAGTTGGAAAAGGCTAAGAAGAATTCTTCGGATGTTACAGGTTCGATTATCTGTTTTCTCTTCCTTGCTGTTGTCCTTTACTGTAATTAGTGTTCTGTCTGAGTCTCCCTCCCCCACCCTATCTTCAGTGGGTGGAGTTCCCGAGATAGTATGGCTTCGGAATGAGCGGCAACGTCAAAAGTCTCGCATCGCAGAGTTGGTAGAGAAGATAAAGAGCGAGGCTGATAAGTGGAATGCTCGTGCCGATGAACATAATGCTCTGGCAGAGGAGTGGTGGGGCAGACATTTCCAAATGGTTGATATGTAGAATAAATATAACAATGATCGTTGTTTGTTTAATGGAACGTTGTTGTGGACGCGTGATAATCTTCGTGAATCCCGAGAACAGGTCTCATCTTTAGAAGCTAGAATCAATATCTTGGAAGAAGAATTGCGTCAAGCTCGTTCTTCTCAGTCTTCTGATGTTAGAGATTACATTCAGCGTCTTTCTAGGGAGAAAGATGACGCTAGGGATGAGGCCGGTGCTCTTAGCAAAGCTTTAGCTGCTTCTAGGGCCGATGTGGTACGCCAAGCTGAGTCTGAGAGGAATCTTGAAGTAAATATGTATCGGCTCAACAAGGGTCTGGAGGAATTAAACAACGAAGTCAACCATCTTCGTCATTTGGATTCAATAAAATAGGTAGAATTAGATGCGAGTCAGTACACTCTTTCAACCCTTCAAGCGGATTATAAGAA
Organism: Papaver somniferum; assembly: GCF_003573695.1. Classification (NCBI taxonomy): domain Eukaryota; kingdom Viridiplantae; phylum Streptophyta; class Magnoliopsida; order Ranunculales; family Papaveraceae; genus Papaver; species Papaver somniferum. The sequence goes on along the minus strand of NC_039364.1, from coordinate 262,258,481 downwards.
GTTGTCAGATGAGTATGACTTTCTTGATGAAGCCCGTGATGTTGTTGTTAACGGATGAAATAGCTTCGGCGAGAGTCGAAGGTATATGCTTATATTATCGAGTGTGATTCTGTAATTTCCTGGACCTAACCATCTGCATTTTTCTTTTCCTTGCAGAGATCCAGGGACAACTTCGTACTGCAAACGAAGAGCTTGCGAAGGCTCAATCTAAATTAGCGCATCAGGAAAGCCAGATTAGTCATCACAAAGGTTTAGCTACAGCAAGGGACGACGCTTCCCAAGCCTCTTCGAAGGAAGTGAGTCGCCTTTCCTCGTTGTTGTCGAAGGCTGAGATGATGAATACTGTTATTACGTACAAGGCTCGATGTCAACTAGTGGAAGAGACTAGCAAGATTCTGGACAGCATCGAGTATGATCTTAAGACCGAGCATGGCCTTATCAAGGACTATCCGCGCCGTGAGAAACACCCGCCTCCCATGTCTGGTTCTTCAGGGCCTTCCTCGGGTGGTAGCGTACCTTCATCGCAGAAGGGGAAGACTGCTAAACCTGCTGGTGGGGTTGAACTATCCAAGTAGATTATTGTAGAAATTTGATCTTTGTTGATTATAAGGCTTCGTGAGATTCCTTTTGTATTTTCTTGTTCCCGCGCATCATTTCCAAGCCTGTAATCAACTTTTAATGAATTGATCATCGTTTTAATTTTTATCTGTGTTGTCCGATTTCCTTTTAAGTATTGTTATGGTTAATTTGGAATATAACTGAATGTAATCAAGGATACCAAAGTGTTTGAGTGCGAACCCGAAGATATGTGTATCTTCGTGAACGTCTAGAGACTTGTCACCCCGCTGGCTAATCCCGGGCCAGAGGATTCCCATACGGTGGGGGTTGGGGCAGCGTTCTAGGACATGAGTTGTTTGGAACGTACATTCATTCCGTCAACCCGCTGCCATAAGATTGGTTGGGTATCTCTTTATGTTGGATTCCTTCCCCATGGTCCTACACTTATAGACGCTGATAGGGAGTCCCGAGAGATTGTAAGTGACTACTTTCCCCAAGTAAAATAAAACAACAATTAACACAGGTATTTACGTGGTTCGACAGCGGAGTGTCTACGTCCACGGGTGAAAAAGTGTTTATTTAGTTTGTTGAGTTACACTTGGAAGAATTCCATTGATGGAACCTCTGAGGTAGTAAATAGCAAAAAATAGGAGAATGAAGTATTGTCGCGGAGGTCATTTCTCTGTATTTACAGGTGTAGGGTTCTCGTGAGGTGTTGTATTTACACGCGGTCGTCTTGTTACTATGTTGCTCCATGTATTTTGAATATTTTTTTGCCGAAAGTTTGCTTGATTGATAGGTTGAGGTTTGCTGCTCCTCTCTCATAGATAGAAACATGTCGATCGCAAGCGTTGTTTTCTTCTTCTGGTGCTCTTCACGCAGATGCAGGTCTGCGTTGCTTTCTACGGGTAGTATGGCTTGAGATATTTTGCATTCCATGGGTGTCTGAGGATCTCCCCCTTTAGGTTGCGTAGATAATAAGATCCATTTCCTGCAACATCATGTATGACGAAGGGTCCCCCCCATGTTGGTGCTAATTTTCCCCACTTCTTTTCTTGTTGGTATTGGGGAATGGTCCTCAGCACATATTGCCCTTCTACAAAATTTCTAAGTTTAACCCTCTTATTGTACTCCCTTGCTAGTTTCCTTTGATAGTTTTCCATTTTTTGTAGTGCTGCCTCCCTCCTCTATTCTAGATCATCCAACTTTTCCAACATCATGTCCGATGTGAGGTTCTTCTCCCATGCTTCAGTCTTCGTAGTTGGCATGATTATTTCTGTTGGGATAATAGCTTCGGCTCCATAGGTGAGTAAGAATGGGGATTCTCCCATGGCTGATCTTCGAGTTGTCCTATATGCCCACAAAATGTTGTGTAGTTTCTCGCACCAACGCTTCTTGTATTCGTCTAACTGCTTTTTGAGGATGAGTGCGAGGGTTTTGTTTGTGGCTTCTGCCTGACCATTGCTTTGAGGGTAAATTGGTGTTGACTTGTTCTTTCGAATTTTGAAAGTATCGAAGAGTAAGTCGATGTTTTTTCCCTGGAATTGCTTGCCATTGTCAGATACAATCTCAGCTGGTATGCCAAACCTGCAAATGATGTTTTGAAAGATGAATGTGAAAACATCTGCGTCTTGGATCCTTTCCAGGGCTTTAGCCTCTACCCATTTGCTGAAATAGTCTGTGGCCACTATCAAAAATTTTCTCTTCCCTGATCCTTCGATTAGGGGACCCACGATGTCTATGACCCATTTTGAGAATAGCCAAGGGTTGTCTACTGGGTTCAACATTGTTGCGGGTGCGTGGATTTTTTTGCCGAAACACTGGAATTATTCGCATCTTCATGACATTCTTGCAGCATCTCGTATCATTGTTGGCCAGTAATATCCTTGAGTTTTCGCCTTATCTGCTAGGGATCTCATTCCGCTGTGATTGCCTGCGTCGCCGCGGTGTATGTCTTTCAAAATCAAATGGCCTTCGGATCTGGATAGGAAGCGTAATAATGGTCGAGAAAAGTTTTTTTGTACAAAATATCTTCTCTCAGATCATATCTTCCTACCTTTGACTGTATTTTTCTGGCTTGCTTTAGATCTGAGGGTAGTATTCCTTCTTTTAGTAAAAGATGAATCTCAGATCTCCAATCTTCTTCTTTGCTGAAGTCTTCATCTTGGTATGCCTTAGTCATGATGTCGTCTTCTTTGAAATCATCCGCGATGAATTCTCCCACGTCATCATCTGCAATATCTTCTTCTGTGTTGTTCCCTTGCTGTGCAGCGCAAAATTCTTGAATATCAATTGAAGGCTCGTAAATCTTGGTTACTTTGATTGCTTTGATGTCCTCGTTTCTGAGCATCGATGATATGTAGTCCAGGGCGTCCGCGTGCCTGAGCTTCTTCATCGCCAGGTGTCGGAATTTGATGTTTGTAATTTGTGATGCCAGTGTTTGCACCAATTCCATGTATGCTGACAATGTTCTGTCATAAACATTATATTGCAACCCTATTTTTCGGATGACCAGCTGCGAATCGCTTTTCAGATGCACGTCAGTTATTCCCATTTCTATTATCAACTGAAGGGCATGTACCACTGCTTCATATTCAACTATGTTGTTGGTATGCCCCTTGAATTCTAACCTGAAAGCATGTATGATCCTGTCTCCTGTTGGAGTGGTGATTACGATGCCTATCCCCGACCCTTCTTTATTATTCGATCCATCTACGAAGACTTCCCATTGCCTATGATTTTTTGGTTCCAAGATGTCTATAGGGTCTTTACCTTCGTCGATTTCTGGTAGTACTGCTGCCTTCTGGCAGGTCCGGAAATGTGTATAAAAATGATGCGATGAAAACGGGCCTACAGTAATACCGCAAGTGCACGGTCGTCAGTTGTAGCTCGTGCAAGTACGGGTCGATCCACAGAGATTGGGTGTGTTTCGGAAGTGTTTTAGCTAATTGGGTTTCTAGTTTGCTTTGGGCTTAGAAGCCTTTTGGAAATGTTGGGCTTAATGTACTATTGGGTTTGTTCTCAATAAAAGGAACTGAGCTTGGGCTCAGTTAGTCTTTGAAGTGCAAATTGGCTTTGGGCCTTAAACTCAGGCTTTTGATTAAGCCCACAGTTGAATTGGATTGGGCCTTAACCTTAACCTAAACTGGGCTTTGAGCCTTAGTGAAATGGGCCTCAGTAATGAATTTGGGCTTTGGCTTTGGTCTTCAGATGAGCTCAAATTGTGCTATGGGCTTTTGGGCTCAATGGGTTTTTGCCTTTGCTTGGCTGCAGGAAGATGGACTTGGCTTGGCAACACAGCAGTAGGCCAAGAAGAAGTAAAAGCAGTGCAGCAGTGCAGGTGAAGCAACAGCAGTTGCAAGGGAAGAAGTGATAGCAGCTTGGCAGGAGAAGTAGCAACTGCACAAGCAGGGGAAAGAGCTGCACAGCAAGGCCAAGGAAAGCAGCAGCAACAGGCAGCAAAAGGAAGAAGCTACAGCAGCAACACAACAGAAGAAGTGGCAATGCAGCAGAAAATGCACAGCAGTGCAGTAGCAACAGAGCTGCAGCAGCAGCTCAAGCAGTGAAGAAAGTGCAAAACAGGAGAGTTGCAGGGCAGCAGAATGTACAAGAAATGGCAAGAAAACAGCAAACAAAAGCAATACAGGGCAAAGAAAGAAAACAGCAGTAAGGGAAGCAACAAGAAAAGCAACAGAGTTGCAGGGAAGTGGAGTGGCAGCAACACAAGGCAGTGCACAGCACAAGGCAAAGATGGAGTGGCAGGGCAAGCAAACAATGCAGAGCAATGAAAGAAAAACTAAACAGCAAAAACAAAACAAAAGCAAAGTGAAATGACACAAAGGCAACTAGCCTAAGGCAGGGGAAGAAGGTTAAGCTAACATGGAGCTAAACTAAGCTAAGGCATTCTTTTAGAGTGGGAAGAGAGCTAGCTTGCTCATTGTCACTAGTGAGCACTAGTTTCTCCCCACTACTCAAATAACACAGTGCACTGAAAACTCTAACCTAGCATACCATCAAACTAACTTCACAAGACAATGAATTGGAACAACAAATGAACATTTAACTAACAGTGACAACAACAGTGAACTAACAGTGTCAAATTATCAATGAACTAACATGAACAACAACTAACAGTGAACTAGGGATGGCACTAACAAGACATTAACAAGACATTACACATTAACAGGAACAATTAACAGTGCAATTAACAGGAACAAGACACTAACAGTGAACAATTGAAAAATATGCAAATGGTTAAAATTGAAAGTGAAATTAAAATCAAACCTAACCCAATTAGGGGGAAACTTGGCTAGTCCAAGAACCCGTTTTACATCTCATACATTAGTTCTATTTATACCCAAATTAGCAAATTAGGGTTTACACCCATTTTCCCCAAATCAGAAAATTAGGGCAATTTTAAATTACATAAAATTTGCTTACATACTCCCAAAATTGGCTCGACCCATGCTTCTTGATGTCCCTCTGATGCTCCTCCTGCTCCTATTGTCCCCTAATTTCTAGCTATTTTACTCACCCCAAAACCTAGGGTTTCAGAGGTTGTGAGATGAAGAAAATAGCTAGGCTAGGGTGTTGGGGATGGTAATGGCAGTGATGGAACTGGTGGTGGTGGCAGAACTGTGGAGGTGATGGTGGTGTAAGCGACAGCGGCATGGCAGAGAGGGGAGGTGCAGTTGCAGTTGCAGAGCTACTGTCGGGTGGAGGAGAAGAAAGAAAGAGGAGAAGAATGGGTCGGGTTCAGGGTATAGGTATAGGCTGCTACTGTGTGAGGCGGGATATCAAATTTAGATGTTGGCGAATCTGAGATGTTGGATCATTGGATCTGAGTGGAATCGAACGGATAGATGGAAGGATGTGTGAAGCGACCGTCGGATTCTGAGGTGCAACGAAGTTAACGGCACCAGATGGAGTTAGGTACTGTAGTGTAAGGCGGAATCATCGGGATTTGATGCACAGGCATAGGAGCGACCGTTGGATTCAACTACCATCTAATCTGAAGGCTTGGAATTTCAGCGCTGTGGTGCTTGGCAGAGACTTCCGATTTTGATGCTCTATGAAGGAGCGACCGTCGGATGCTCCCGAGAACTGATCTGATGGCTGAGAACGGAGGCGCTTTTGTGTGTGGAAAATGAGGTTGTGCGCACCATTCTTCGCGGCTTCCTTGCGTAATTTCTCCCGGCTTTTCACTACTTTTCTGCTCTTTTTGCTCCACGTCTCATCCGAACTTTATTTATTACCTAAAAATGCATAATTAATTAATAAAAATATTTATTCTTGAAAACACTGAAAATACAGAATATGGGATAATATGTAGAATTAATGCACAAAAGATGAGTTAAATGCCAACAAAAAAGGATAAATATATACAATATTTGGCACTCATCACCTTCCGCCCTTCGATGATGACTTCTTCGTAGTTATCCAACGGTAAGTCTGCTAGGAAATCTTCCAATACTTGTGACTTCTGAGAGTGTTGTAGCTCATGGATGATATTGGATTGATCTAGGTGAGTATTCCATTTTGTAATTCTGCCTACTTTCCCTGCGTTTTTAAGGACTGCTTCTAGCGGAGCTTTGCATGGGACGCTGACGTAGTGAATCAAAAAGTAAGTTCTGAGTTTCAGGGTTGCCCATACTAATGCCAAGATGAGCTGCTCGATCTTCGTTGAGTTCCTCTCTGCTGCGTTTAGAGTCTTGCTGATATAATAGATGGTCTGCTCTATCTTCGTGTTGGTTTTAACCAATACTGCGCTGACTGCATCTTCTGTTCCTGCTATGTATAGTGCCAACACTTCATCGGGGTCTGGTTTTTGTAGTATAGGGATCTCAGCTAGGTATTCTTTGATATTTTGAAAGGCTTCTTCGCACTCTGCCGTCCATTCGAATTTGCTTCCTTTTTTGAGAATGTTAAAAAAGTGCTTAATCTATCCGAGGACCTGGATATGAACCTCCCAAGCGCAGCCAGTGAGCCATTGAGTTTCTGAACCTCTTTTAAGTTCTTTGGGGATGGCATTCTTACGACGGCTTCAATTTTAGCGGGATCGACCTCAATGCCCCTCTTCGTCACCAAATATCCGAGGAACTTTCCGGAAGTTACACCAAAGGTGCACTTCTCTGGGTTTACCTTCATGTTGTGCTCTCTCATTGCTTGGAAAATATTTTTTAGGTCTTGGTGATGATCTTTGCGCAGCTTGCTTTTGACGAGCATATCATCCACATATACTTCCAGTGTACTTCCAATCCATGGTTTGAAAATTGCATCCACCATTCTTTGGTAGGTTTCCCCTGCGTTTCGAAGTCCAAAACGCATTCTTACGTAGCAATAGAGGCCGTGCGGTGTATAGAATGTTGTATGTTGATGATCTTCTTCTGCTAGGAATAATTGGTTGTATCCAGAGTATCTATCCATGAATGACATTTCTTCGTATCCTTCGACTGCCTCGACAAGTTGGTCAATGCTTGGCAGTGGATAGCTATCTTTTGGGCAAGCCTTATTAAGGTTGGTGAAGTCGATGCATATCCTTACTCCGCCATTTTTCTTCGGTACGATGACCATGTTAGAGATACATGTTGGGTATTTAACTTCTTTGATGAATCCTGCGTCCAGTAGTTTGCGGAGTTCCACTTCAACTGCTCGATGGTATTCTGGACCTACTTTGCGCACCTTCTGCCTAAAAGAGGGGGTACCTGGTTTTATTCGAAGTTCGTGATGAACTAAATTTGGGTCAATTCCCGGCATGTCCCCCAATTTCCAAGCAAAGATGTCTGCGTATTCCTTTAGAAGTTTGATTAGCGCGGTTTCTCTTTCTTCATCCATCAAGGTGCCTATTTTGATCATCTTCGGGTTTTCCTCAGTCCCTATATTGACTTCTTTAGATGCTTCGACGGGTGTAAACGTGGGTTTTGGTTCCCCCAAGAGAGGAACATTCTTTAATTGGTATTTGGTAGGCTCTCCGTATTCTTTTGTCGCGGAGGTGCTTGCTTCTGCTCTGCCCGTGGTGCTTACGTTCAGAAGGCTTTTTCCGGAGATTTCTTCCAGATATGCATCTATGGTTATCTTCTTATTTTTGGCTCTTCGGGACTGGTGTTTCTCTTCCTGCTCATTATTGATCTGATTCTGTAAGGTCTGACATTCCTGCGCAGTTACTTGGTCTCCTTTAATTTCCATGACTCCCAGAGGTGTTGGGAATCTGAGATATTGATGGTAGGTTGCAGCTACTCCCTTGAGCTTATGAACCCATCTTCTTCTGATGATGGCATTGTAGGGTGAAGGTGTGTCTACGACGCTGAATCGAGTGTCCACTTTCATGGGCCCCGCCTCCACTTGCAAGACAATGTCCCCTAGGGGCTTTGTAGCTGCGTCATTGAATCCATAGATGGTGTAGTAAGATGACAGCATTTGCTCGTCGTTGAGTTCCATACGCTTGAACGTGTCATAAAACAGGACGTTGACCGGGCTTCCTCCGTCGATGAGAATTTTCTTGACATTGCACCATGCTATTGGGAGTGTGAGGACTAGAGGATCATTATGGTCTTCCATGTCTTCTTCCATATCGTCTGCATCGAATGTCATGGGCGCGTCCATCCATTGTTCGTGCTCGTTTACCTCTTTCCCATCGATCTTATAAAGCTCACAATAATCTTCGAATTGTTTTCTCAATCTCTTCCCAATCTGGGAGGTTAAGGATGGTCCTTGAACCTCTGAACATGAAATCGTGTTGAGGGTGCGTTTGCCTTCCGGTAATTGAACCTGCTTGCCTCTCTTGGTTCTATCTTCGTTATCAATCTTCTGTATATATTGCTTCAGGTCTCCTGCGTCGATTAGTTTTTGAATCATTATCTTGAGATTTTTGCACTTTTCTGTTTGATGACCGTTGAAACAGTGGTATTCACAGTATTCCTTGGATTTTTCTGATTTAGGAGGCTGCTTTCCCTTGGACCATGGCCAATCGAGGTTCTCTCTCCCCTTGATCTCTCTCAGGATGCGCGAATAACTGGTATTCCGCTTGGTATAAACTTGATCTTCAAATTTTCTATCATCCTTTCGTCTATCATCCCTTCGTTCTTTCCTTTCTTCGTTGGGACGCTCTACTGTGATTCCTCTTTTGGACCCGCTGGCTTGATCCACGGAATTTGTGCGTGTGGGACGTTGAGTATGAGCTCTGGGATTTTCACGCTGAATTTCTTCTAACCTTGCATGCTTTTCTATGATTATCCGGAGATCTCCTTCGGTGGTTGGGATGGTTCCGTGGATCTCGACAAACAAAGGACTCATCCTGTCCATCCTCCATTTGTAGCAGTTGATACTAACTACGGGATCTACGTTGCCAATAGCTTGGAAAATCTTATGCCATCTATCAGTATATTCTTTGATGGTCTCTTTGTATTTCATCTCCAGCGAGAATAGCTTGTCCATGCCGGTATTGACAACCTTGTTGTACATGTATGTTGCTAGAAATTTTTCTGTGAGTTGGTCGTAGGAGTGGATGGAGTTTGATGGCAAGTTGTCAAACCATGACAGCGCGGACCCTTTTAAACTTGATGGAAAGTATCTGCATAGTATGGAGTCTTCGTTATCCCACTGGGCCATCATTCGATTACAATATCGAAGATGAGCTGCAGGATCAGTTGATATGTCATAGCAATCGAAGGCGGAAACCGAACACTTCTGCGGTATGGAAGCCCTGGCCAAGTTTTGCGTCAGCGGGGTAGTGTTTTCTTCCTTCATCACTTGTTCTAGTCTTCCGCCTCCCTGCCTAGTCTTTAGCTCCTTGACTTATGCCAGCATCTCAGCATGCAGATTTTTCATTGCGACCTGGTGCTCTTCATGAATGGTAGATTTCGCTCGTAGGAGGGTGGTATCGTCGTAGTAGTCTGAGTTCTTAGGATTGTAATCAGGGTCTGATCTTTGGCTGCTCCTTGCTCCTCTTCGATTCAATGGAAGTGGGTTATTTGCGACCACCATTCTTCTGTCTTGATTAGGTGCTAGGGCCTTGGAATTAGCTTCGTCGCGTTGGTTTTCTACCTCTGCGCTATGAATGATTCTTTCTTTGAGCGTTTGGTTCTCTTGGGCTAATATCGCCACAACATCTGCGTATGCCTTCTGGTTCTTCCTTAATTGTGTCAGCTCGGCCATCATCTGAGCGGAATGGTTTGACCCTTGATTTGGTGTTCCTTCCCGCAATTGTTCACCAGCGGTTATGGTTGTTCCTCATCCACGATCTGTATCACTGGTTCTGGTGGGTCTAACCGTGTACCTTGGGATCCCGACGGTTGTTATGCGGGTTGACCTGCTATTAGAAGCGGTTTTTTATCTGGAAAGGGTATGTTCTGTGCGTTTTTTAAGGGAATCCCACAGAGGGGTTGTTGTATTCCTGACTCTGCTACGACTTCCTGATGTTCCTGTAGTTGAGCATTGGTTACTCTGGGAGCTCCAACTTTGGATCCGCCAGCTCTTGAAGCTCCAGCTTTGGCTGCCACGGAATTTAATGTGTTTGCTGCAAAGATGTTGGCATTGATGGGGGGCGTGTTTTTTGCATTATCCTGTACCCTATCCGCTGCCTTTAGCTTTTCACCTCTCTGCTTACTCCTGGTTACAACTGGGGTTGTCCTTGGCGTCTCTTTTGACGAATCTTTTTCCTTCCCGACATCTTTGCTTTTCTCCATCTTTTAATGTTTTCCTGAAAGAGAGAAAAAAAAATCACGAAGAAAATGGGCCCCACGTGATATCTATTAGCGTTTTGAGTTCTCAAAGGTGTAAAATCTTGGAAATACATAAGGCGCCCATCTATTTAGATGACCGTAAATCTGTTCGAAGTTTTGATTTTCAAAGATGTCAAAACTTAGAAAATGCATGGAAAATCAGATCTACTTAGATAAACGTGGATCTGTTCATAGTTTTGATTATCAAAGACGTGACATCTTGAAAATGTTTGAAAACGCAGATCTACTTAGATAAACGTAGATTTGTTCGAAGTTTTGATTTTCAAAGATGTGAAAACTTAGAAAATGCATGGAAAATCAGATCTACTTAGATAAACGTAGATCTGTTCATAATTTTGGTTTTTGAAATTATGCACGGAAAAAACCGTAGTGTTCTATGCATCGTTATTTTCAGAGAACGAAGCCTGAAACAAATCACAGGAGAAGATAAATCTTTTATCGGGATGAAGATCCCTGTTTCTAGCGCCAGATTGTGAACACAAAGATCATTGTCATCTGCGTGTTCACAAATAATGCGCGAAGACTCATGACAATATAGTAAATAGGATGCACCTGAGGGGGATGAATCGGTTATGTTGAATCCTTGACTCGGAGTCCTAAAACTCTTCCTCGTCTCATCAACTATAATTATTTTTCTTAACTCGCATAATAATATAAATAATGGATGAAGTATAAAACGTACGAACATGATGTACCACAAGTATCGAGTCGAATATGCAAAATATAAATGCATGAATATAGATGAAACGATTAACTTATGTGATTCAGCACCCAGATCTCTGTCTGCGGGTTTGGGTTTTTCATCATGTGTACGATGATTACAGAAATAGTCGAATGACTTTGAGATCAACGTAGGTCTGCGTAGCAGGAGGGGTTTCAATTACACTTTCTCTATCTCTCTCTGTCTCTCTCTTATTCTCCTCTCAATGTTCTCCCATCCCCCCTTCACTTGGGAGAGAGGGGTATTTATAGGGTGGTTACGTGGGGTCCACTTCTGAAGCCCGTTATAATCTTATCCTATTGTGTCTTGTGCCGCTTACGCAGAAGTCTTCGTGTTCTCGGTTCTCTCTGCGTGTTCCGTTTGAATATGCAGTGCTATCTGCACTTCCTCCATAGGCTGACTGACACGTATGTTGTTTGAGGGTATTTAATGCGGGTAGTTGAGATGTCTGTCCGCGGTAGACAGCTGTCCTCTGCCCCTGTCTTGTCTGCGTCATTTAAACTATCCCCAGCCGTAGATCTTAGATCTTTCTGGGGATAGGATAAAGTGACTCTTAGGTTATCCTCCAGTGCTTCGTAGTGTTCTAGTGTTTCTGTCTCCTCGATCCTCTACCGTTAGATCTGGTGGGTGGCGACGCTATCTTGATAAGGCGCATTTCTTGGGTGTCCACGTGTGATATCATATCTTGATGCTCTCGGCCGCATGTCCTCCACGTGTGTCTTTGTGGACACGTGGCGGAAGATGAAATGTGTACCTACAGATGTAGCTCATAATACGGCTTCCTTCGCCCTCTTCAGGATCTAATGCATGGAGTTCATAGCTTCTTTTTGCTCCTTCGCAGTCACCTGCAGAGTTATAAATTATTAGACCAATACCAAGCTCATTATGTACATATTCAAATGAAGCATCCACATTAATTTTAATAATTACAGATTCCGGGGTTTCCAATTATTTGAACGCATGTTCATCATGTTAGGTATAACAACATTAAATTCTCCTACACAAGAGTTATTCAAGCAATTATTCATATGAAATTTGATTATGTTACTAGTGTTGATCGGGTTTAGAGTTTTTTTTTGAAAAACAAACTCACAACTCTTTTTCCAATTACCAAACAACCTATCATTAGCATAACTTTCCATTCTTCATGTTCCTCTTTGTTTATTATCACAGAGTCAGTAAACCACGAAGATCATCTATCTTCTTTAGAACTGCAGTGTAGTCTTACTGCATATCTATGTCTATATTGATGATTTTACAGGAAGCTCTAACATGATCACATTCCAACAATAGGTGAAACAGAGATTCATCCTTCTTATTGCAGATTCCACAAGTAATATCTGAAAAAGCGGGGGTCTAACAACCACACCTAATATTTCGCTTAGCAATTTGTATTGACTAACTCCAATATACTTTCAAGAGATCAACTAGACAGTCAGACTCAATCTTAAGAAAACTATATCCAAGAGTTGTATCTGTATTTCTCAATTCAATCTGCAATCAAACAAATAGGAATTTGCGAGCCCGATTGAATATAAGAAATAACTTGAATGGTATCAAAAACCAATATCCAAGTGTCAATCAATTTAATCACAATCAAAGGTTGGATTCACAATTGATTGAACTTACGAACAACATGTGATATTTCAATTATATAAACAAATATAATGCGAAAAAAAATAACACAAACACCAGAAGTTTTGTTAATGAGGAAATCGCAAATGCATAAAAACCCCTGGACCTAGTCCAGATTTGAACACCACACTGTATTAAACCACTACATACACTAGCCTACTCCAAGTTAACTTCAGACTGGAATGTAGTTGATCCCTAACCAATCTCACACTGATCAAGGTACAATCGCGTTCCTTACGCCACTAGAACCACGCCGGATTCTCCGCACTTGATTCCCTTAGCTGATTTCACCCACAACTAAGAGTTGTTACGACCCAAAGTCTAAGACTTGATAAACCAGTCTGTCTCACACTGAAAAGTCTAATAGATAAATCTGTCTCCCACAAATATACCTATGAGTTTTGTTCCGTATTTTGATCAATCAAGGTGAACATGAACCAATTGATACACCAGACTTATATTCCCGAAGAACAACTTAGTAATATCAATCACCTCATAATAATCATAATCGCATGGAAGCGAAACAAGATATTGTGGAATCATAAATTAACGATGAGACGAAGATGTTTGTGACTACTTTTTATCTTGCCTATCGGAGATTAAATATCGATCAAATCTTAGAGAAGATAGTACTCAATACGATAGAAAACAATAAGATCAACTACAGAGAAAATTGTTGGGTCTGGCTTCACAATCCAAAGAAGTCTTTAAGTCGTTAACCTATTAGGTTTTGGAAAAACCTAAGGTTAAAGTAGAATCCACTCTAGTCGCTACTAGTATCACATAGAAGGTGTGGGGATTAGGTTTCCCAGTTGCTAGAGTTCTCCTAAGTGGACAGACTAAGTTTGGGTTCGCCAATATGCGAACGGGTGCGCATACATTCCAAACTCATTTGAATTTCCGGAACTTGAAGCTCACGCCAGTATGCATACTAAGTTCTCGGACTTTCATTAACCAACCAGTATGCATACGGGTATGCATACCATGGTTCCCGGACTTGGAATAACTTTCAACAGTTAGCATACAAGTACGCAAACTGTGTTATATCCAATCATGGTTATTTGTTCTAAACTACCATTTCAATAATTGAAACATTCTTAGAAGACGAAAATAGGTGTCTCACACAAACTATTAGCTTTGAAGCAATTTTCAAGTGATTGAATGATCAATATGAAACATTCTGAATATACATCAATTGATTGTCTCACACAAATCATGTAAGATGTTACAAGGCGATTTTCACATGATCATATTTTGACTTTCGTCAAGAATATAAGATGAACTTGGTTAAATTGAAAGCTTACTGATAGGTGTTGTAAACACCTAATTTTATATCTAGTATTTATGCTTTCTTTGCTATATTTCTTGAGAATTATGTATTTTATGTGTGAGTTTGAGTTTATTAGGTGCAATGGACTCATTGGAAGCAAAAGAAGGATAAATCATTCATTTGGAGCGAAAGTGGAAAAAAAGACCAATTCACGGCGAGTGATACTTGGATCCGAAGTGCACGAGAAGGAGGCGAAGAATGAACTGCCAATTCCTCGCAAATGACAGTTGAGCACGCAATCAGATGGGCTGTCAGATATCAGAAACTGACAAGACAAATACCAACTTAGGTGGCCCTTATCCAACACTATGGCGCATCGAGTAATTTCATTCCTTACCTACACCTTTAATTCAGAGGAATAATTATCAGTGTTTATTTCTGGATCTGTCTGAAATCGAGAGAGAGAGAGAGGCGGCTGCTGCTGATAATAAATTCAGGGGAGATCGAGAAGAATTTATTGTCGCTGTGAGAATCAGATCGAAGATATGAGATACTTCCTAGGATTGAGAAGTTGAGGCTGAATTGAAATGAAGAATTAGGGGTTGATAGGCATATGAGGTGAGTTAGGGTTTATGAAACTGAGAATAAAATGGGAGTTAGGGTTCATGTATTGGCAGAAGCTGAGTATCTGTGCGGATTTGAGTTGTGGTACAGATCGACGGAGGTTTTGAATCGATTGCGATCAAGAGCAAAATGAAGAATTACAGCTTCCATTGTTTATACCAGTGAGAACTAGGGATTGAAGCTGGGTTCGATTTCAGAGATTAATTGAGGTGATTTTGTGGATAACTTCAGTGAAGAAAGGGCAAGGAAGGAATGGTGGATTTGAAATGGAAGAATTGATGTTGTATGATTCATGGGTATGTGCTGGAATCGATGGAGATGAACATGGGGTTCTGGGTTCAAGTTTAGAAGTGGATTCGAAGAACGGCCACGGCCAAGGCATGGCGGGCTGGTGCTCGGTCCCGCGACACCTTTCCCTAATTTTATTATTTTTAATAAAATCATGTGATTTAGATAAAAATACATGAAATTAGGTAATTTTCATGATTTTAGGGAAAATTCATAAAATCAAGAAATTTTCATAATTTGAGAAGGAATAATAAAATAATGGGACTGAGGTGTGGGACCGGCCATGGCCAAGGCATGGCCGGCTGGTGCTCGGTCACGCGACACCTTTCCCTAATTTTATTATTTTTTGATAAAATCATGTGATTTAGATAATTTCTTTAAAATAAAGGAAATTTGCTCGAACAAGAGGATTTTCATGAGATCGTGAAGATAGTAAAAATATGACAAAATATAAAATTGGGCGCGGGACTAGTCACGGCATGACTGGTCGGCTGGTGAGCCTAGTCCCCTGGCGCTTTTGCTTAATATTTTATTATTATTATTTTCCCTTCCTATTTTGCATAGGTTCCTCGTTCGTTCATATTTTTGAAATGCTCGTTCGTGCATTCAAAATGTTGGTCTGTGCATTATCCTCTAATTACACTTGCACCATTTTTGTCAGGGCTTATTCGATGCTCAGGTGCCTATTCCGTTGGATATTTATTACTAACCTGTGGAATTCTGCTGGGAAGAACCACAGATTTAAGTAACAAAATATAACGAAGAATCGTAGAATATTGCGGAATATTTAGGCGATTAATTGACGACTCATAGAAATTGCTGGATATTCAGACGATGGCTCGTAGAATATTGCTGGATATTCAGACGATTTAAGATAATTAATTGATGGCTCTGTACTAGAAGAGCTTCCTGTCTAGGAGCATTAATTATCTGAGGGTTGAGAAATATGAACTTGTTGGAGTGTCATATTCCTCTTGCATAGTCGGGGAAAATCTGGTTACATCCCGAAGACGTTGTCGCTCTATACTAGCAGACATGTTGTCTAGGAGCCGCCCAATCTTTCGATTCTATACAGTATGAGATGTGTCGTGGCCTCAGCTGAGAGACTGCACATCTTCATCTTCTCTGAGAGACTTTCTCCATCGGAGGTGGCATGGGCTTTCATGCATAGAGACATGAGTCTCGATACTCATCCGATTGCCGGATCCAGAGTAATTACTGAAATTGCTTAGTATTCATGAGATGTGTCGTGGCCTCAGCTGAGAGACTACACATCTACACGTACTCTGAGAGACAACCTTCTCAGTCAAAGATTTATGACATGATCTTTCATGCTTTAATGAGAGACATGAGTCTCAATACTCATCCGGTTGCCGAATCTGGAGTATAGTTTTATAATTCTACCCTTTGTCGAAAATCCACCATCTACATTAAGTCCCCTGCTTAGTGAGGAACAGTCATGTTCCTCAGTCATCATTTATTGGTGATTTTCCAGGTATAAAAATAAGCAATTGAACTTAGTCATAAGATAAGATATTACCGGATTTCGACTGAATGAGCAAACCATGGTTTGAGCGGGAACCTCTGTGGCATAATAGAGCGTCATCCAGTGAACATAAAACCGTGTAGAACCATTGGTTCGATGGTGGAACCTTAGTTGGTTTAGGATTCACGGGTCGGGCCCAAAAGGAAAATCCTTATGGAATTAGGTTTTGGAAATAAAATTAGGTATAAAAGGAAATTAATCCTTTTTTTTATTTATTTCTTCCCACAACCGACCACCATCTTCATCTTCCTCCCATCTCACTTCCGAGCATCAGGAGCAGTAGGAGAAGTTCGTCGGAATTCCACCGTTGGCGTCGTCCGTTCACTGTCCGGCCGAATTCCGGCCATTAACGTCCATGTAATTTTTTATTTTACTTTTGCTGGCTGATTTCATGATTTGTTCGTGCTTCCATCATGTTAATATTCTATACATGTGTATATGTTGACGTGAGTTTTGAAGAAAAACCCTTGTTTTATCAAACGTATGTTCGTTCGATCGTTAGTTTCGAAAACTAATAAAAACCCCTGATTTATGAGAGATTTTTTTTATATATATGGACTTAGGTCTAGTGATAAAACTTAGTGTATGAGCTTTCATGTGAACCAAGATTTTACCTTAGTAGATGTGAGCTTTCACAAAACCGAAGTAAACCCCGTTTTAGAAGACGATGCTCATTCGAGGGAAAATAGACATATATATTTTTATGTATGTAAATTTATGTCCAGTGATAAAACTTTATTTATGATCTTTCATGAGAATTAGTATTTTATCATAATAGGTGTGAGCTTTCACAAAACTAGCATAAACATTCGTTTTTAATAAAACGCTAATACGAAGGAAAATAGATTTTTTATATATATGTAGCCGTGACATATTTTATGTGAAACATGATGACATATTTTATTCACATGGATTTGTTCTTATTAGATAAATTCTGAAAATTTATATGAACAAATTGCATTAATTATTGTTTTGTAAAATCAAGACATGGGTTTTGAGTAACCTTCAAACTATACAACTTATTTGTGATGAAGTCATTTCTTATTGTAAATATCATAGTTCAGTTGTGTGAATGTTCACATTATGAAAATTATGTACATGATTTTATGAGAAAATCATTTCCCATGAACTAATGAAGTGTTGTTCGTTATTGCAGGTTTCAAGGAACGAATTGATTTCGTGTGTTAACTCTTGTATTGCAACCACTATTGTTAGTGAAATTGAAAGAGGTAAGAGTTCAAGTATTTACCGTTTATAGACACCGGCGTTTCAATTTGCATGATTCTATCATCTTATTGAATTAGCGGATGACTGAAACATTGTGTGGATTTCACAGCAGCTTTGCGAGGATGTCTGATTCCCCAGCCAATGACGCTTCCAGAGATGAAAGGTGTGCAGATGATGATATCTCCATAGAGGAAACATGCATGGATGAGACTTCCGTTGGTGAGGAAGACGAAACACCTGGATTCAAGAATGTCTCAAACATAGATGACGCTTTCTTTAAGGTTCAGGAGCCCGAAAATCGTCTCAATTCCCCAGTATATCGCCTTCTGATCAATCCCAGGACGGTCACTCAAAAGAAATTGGTGACTCCTCGTGTTGCTATTCGGTTCTGTCTTGAACTAGGATTATTCCAGGCTTCAATGATTGAATTCAAGCTTTCTCGACGCCCTTTAGAGAATTTCTCGGGATGGTCTAGACACATGCTGGGATTTCCTCGTGTTAGAGCTATGCTGGATAAAGCACAAATTACCAGGGCCGTTCAAACATCTAGAGATTTGTATATCTTTCATGACACACGAGGTATTGTAGATCTTCTTGCTCGCTGGTGCATCCCAACTCATACGTTTATATGCAGATGGGGAGAGTTCACTATTACCTTGGAAGATGTAGTTGCTTTGTTGCATCTTCCAATTACAGGTAACTTTCCTGAAGAACTTTGGATGGCGGAAGAGAAAACAGTTTCCAAAACTTTAACAACTGAGATGGAGGGAATCAACAAGGTTTTTGGTAAAGGTTGTTACGCTTATTGATTGACACATTGGTGGCCACGAGACGCCCCTCTTGATGAACCCGACGATATGTTGTCTATTGCTGCTTTCTCGTGCTTATGGCTGTCCAGAGATGTGTTTGAAGATGCTGGTACCTTGTTGAATCCGTTTGTAATTCCTTTCGCTATTAAATTGGCTCAAGGTGAACAACTTCCGCTCGGTATCTTATTCTTGGGTTCTTTATATTCTAACCTGGACTCTTTAGTCGTAGACTCCAGTTTTTCGAACGGCTTCATGAAGATTGAATGCTATGCCAATACGATGTTCCTCCAAGCTCTGATGTGGGAGCGTTTCGGAAACTATGCACCCATTCCTCGTAGTGTCTTACAAAGTCTGAACTCTGCTGATGCTCGACGTATCTTCCATGAGAAAGACAACGCTAGGATTATGCGCTAGTCTACGAAGGAAATTCAGTCCAAGACACGCTTCATTGACGTATTAGATGACGAGTCTGAGTTCAACTTTCGTCCTTGGGTAGTGGTTCCTCCTCACGTTTCTCAATTGAAGACTTTCAATGCTGGAGAAAATAAGTATTTGAAATTTGGTGCTGATTTGAGTGATGGCGAAAGATCTTTCATGCTGAGTTGTACTCCCGGTCACATAGTATCAACAGCGTATGGAGATTTTTCGGTGGAGGAGTATAATATTGACAGAACCGCCTGTCAGATGGGTATGGACCAATGTGTTCCAACCTTCAGAAGGAGAAGACCATCAGTGGAACAACTTAAGACATGTTTAGATCACACACATGATGAAGGGATCTCCTATTGGTTCCCTTGTATTGATCTAACCACGTGCGTGACTCCAGGTTACATGGAATTCTGGGATCAGCAGCTTGAGGGTCTTAATGATTATGTGACGGCCTCCCAACCTTTAGTGAAGGATCCCCCTTCTTCTGAGATGAGTGCCTCTCGTCCCAGACTAAGGAATATTTCTGGTGGTGACAAACGAAAGACATCTCCAGGAGGTTCACCGGTATGTATTCTTTTGCATATTCCTCATACAACTCGTATAATCGTCTTTAATTACTACATCAATTTCTTTTGCAGGAGGGTCGTGCTATGAGACCTCGAATTGAAGTGAATTTCTCAGAGACGGAGGCAATTGCCCGCGGTGGAGAAGGCAGGAGCAAGAATTGCAAGTTGTTGCCCAACACCATAAAGCTCCCAGTCGCCTTTTTGGTGAGTTGTTGATATTTTTCCGCTGTGACTTCTTCCATCCGCATTATCAGGATCTCAAAACCAATATTTTTTATTTGGTTACAGGACTTTGCTCCGTCTAGTATTGACGGTCTTCGATTCTCTGCTGCTGGGCAGACGACTTCTGATTTGAGCGTTGAAGAAGAAGTCGCCGTGAGTAATTTCCTTTACCATCGGACATAAAAGTTTCATGTGAAGATGCTAATTACTTGATAATATGTCCAGGAGGATGTCATCATGGAGGCGGAAAGTGCTGATGTTCGACCTTCCTCTGAGAATATAGATGAAGGCGCTTCCAAAGATTCGGAGCCAAATAGAAGTAATGAACCCCTTGTCGTTAATACGGACGATCATAATTCCTCGAGTACTTCGGAGACCTCCAAAGTAAGTATATACCTGTACCCTCTTCATATAAGTATGAAAGTGCTGATTTGTGAATGAATGAATGAATGAATGAATGAATGAGAATCTGTGTATATATGAAAAAACTTGGTCGAACTTCGTCGTTAGAAAATTCAGAACCCAGTTTTTTACCAAAAACGCCGTAAAATCTTCATCTAGAGTCGGATTTTCAATATCTGCATATGTATCCTCAAGCCCAGGAAATTTCCAAGCTGTACGAGAGAATATTTTTAAGTTTTGAGCACGTTTAGGGTCTGAAAAAGACGAAATAATAAGCTTCCAGGAGACTTTCAGAACTTTTTTCAGATTGCATGTTGCCCGATGTTTTGACCACAACTCCTAGCTCGTTCGCCCAATTGCCATGAAATTTTGACATGTTGTGGAGGACTTCCATACGAAGAGAATGGTATATGACCCAACTAGACTCCATACCAATTGCTCCCAGTTCGTCATTGAACACAGGGCAGTGTAAAATTTCTTCAGCTGAGTTTCTTTGAAAACGTGTTTCATGACTTTGATGCTACTTGTACACGTCTTAGATGCATGATAAGGAACTTAGATGATGTTAGTTCACTTACTTTCTTAATTTTATAATCGTATTGGATTTCCATCTTGAATCATTCTAATCCCATGTAATCTTCGCATTAGGTGCCGAATAACGAAGTTGGGAATTATGAATCCAGTAATGATGGTTTGGGAAATCCAGGAGTTGTCGGTGACAAGACTTCCATATCTGTGCCTCAAGATGATGAAGCGCTGGTCGTTGATGCCGTGGAGGTAGAAGAAACTCTAATTGTGCCTCAGACGGTGGAACCCGAACCCGAAATAGCGGAAGCTACTTCTTCTGAAATTGTCTCTATGATCACCGATGCTGCTCCAGTAGTTGAGAACCAGATGATAGTGCATGAGTATCCGACTGCAGGGATTTCCTTTGATCCTCAATTTGGTGAGTTACTCCCGTATCACCAGCTTGTTGGAGGATTTAGCGTTCCTATCGGATATGCTGCTATGTACAAGGAACTGTGGGAAATGTATGGACACATTGTTGTCACTCGGGATCCAGAACGCAGTTATTTTCTGACGAAACAAGTGGAGGCTATCTTGCGTGTCATAGATGATATCCGGATTACTGCCAGAAATGTTGTTACTCAAGATGTACTCTTTGATTGGGAATACAACTTGAAGAATGCTGAAGATCTTGGCTTCAATCTGAAGTGGCTCCGTCAAAGACTTGAAGTTATCAGGAAAGCAGTAAAGGGATGTTCCCTTCCCTACCAGTGATGCCGTGTTGAAGAAGATGAATGAAGTTGTGATCTAACCAGAAGCTGGAGGTGAAAAGGGGCGCTCTGAAAGTCTTGGAGGAGGCAGAGGAGCAGAAATCTTTCTTCGATGGTTTTCTTTAGTTTCCTTTCCATAATCCATGAATTTTGAACTTCTGAGAGATGTGAGGTTTCATTTTATTTTTGGGTTTGATATTAGCTGGTTTTGGATTGCTAGATGGTTAAGGATTTTCTTTTGGATTTGATTGAGATTTTCCTTTAAGTGTGAACTGATTTTTTGATAAATTGCTGAATTCAAATACTGATTGCAAGTATTGCAAATGTTTTGGAGGAATTGAAATACAATGAAAAAAATCCTAAATGCCAAACCGACATCATGAGTGCTCAAACGCTCAGTACCTCAAATACCCAATAATTTCAGACAAACGCCTTAAGCCAATTCTCGTGAATTACTGGCAGGGTTCTGCCATCCGTGTTGACCAATTTGTAGTATCCTCCGTTATGGACTTAGCAACCATAAATGGTCCTTCCCAATTGGAGCTCCTTGCGGAGTGAGATCTCGTTTAGCCGCCTTGAGAACCAAATTCCCTTCCTCGAATTTGTTCGGCTTAGTAGTTCGTGCTTGAATATCTTTTGTTGATTCCATGGTTGGCACGTATGGGCACTCATGTAGAGAGTACCCAACATACTGTCTGTCGTGCTTAGCCAGGTCTTCAGCAATAAACCTCTTGATAGAATGACCGACTTGGAGAAGCTATGAACCCAACCATTGGTATAATATTGGCGGGTGAAGTTGTCCATTATAACTTTTGGTAATTGCTAAACGTTTGTAGGGAGAAGTCCTTGAATCAAAGCATCATATTTGAACATTGGTAATATTGGAGCACGAAAAGGAATAAGACTTGCCTGAGCTCGAAACCTTTTGACAAAGTATGTGGATTTTCCCCAGGTTCTTGCGTAAGTCCCATCAAGGTTTTTACTTCCTCCAGATGCTCGAACGGTGGGGTGTCCTCTGTTTCCTCTTCCAACTTGGAGTCTTTGTCGACGACAGAGCGTGTTGAAAGCTTTGAAATTACCCTTCCAGCATGAATCCAAGTTCTTCCAAGGATTAATATCCAGGATCTTCTCGAATTATGTAAAACTTGGTCTCAGTGCAGACCAAATTCTCTGTGACTTTGAGAATGATGAAGCCGTATGCATCTCTGGAGATTCCTTCGTGGTCCCTGATTGCTATGGGAGCATGAGTAGCCTCTTGTCGAGTAATGCCAGCAGCTCTGAGAGTTTTCAAAGGGATGATGTTGACGGCGGTGCCAACGAATAATGCTCTTTTGAACTCATTTCCTTTAATATGCACGGTGGTGAGCAGTCCCCAGTCATACATTTCTTTGTCGGTGGCTGAAGGTTCAGGAGGTACTTCTGGAATCAATAGGCGTTTCCCAGTCACTATGTGGTTCAAAGCTGTGAACATGTCTCCCCTTTGTGCTTTTGACAGATAGAGCAATTCACAGACATGCTTATCAATGACTGAACCGCTTCCTTGACTGGTGCTTCAGAAATGGAGAAAGTCCTGACAGGAAGAGGATCTTGTGTACTCCTTCGGCTCCAAGGTTAAGTTCTCCTGACTCAACTTTTCTCTGAATATGCGTTTCAAAACTTTGCAGCTACTTGTGGGGTGATTGACGAACCTGTGGAATCGGCAGTAACGAGGATTTTCCATGTCTTCCTCAGTTGGGTCTCTCCTGACATATGGCAATTTGATTGCACCATCTTGGATCCAGGTGTCTAATAGTTCGAGCACTTCTCCAATGGGGAGAGGAAAATCAGGTGCATCATCAGGAGCTTCTGTGCGGTGGCCAGGAGCCTGTGTCTCTGGCTTGTCCTTCTTTTGCTTTGGAGGAGCTGCAGTATGCTTGTTCGGGGATTGCCTTGCGCTTGCTCCCTTCAGCAGCGTTTGCAGAGGGTGCAGGTTGTACTGCTTGTTGATCAGGCGTCTGCTTCCTCGAGTGTCACGTGATTCCTCAGTCTTTGTGGACTTTGCTCTTTCTAACAGGGCAGGTGCAGTGGTTGTGATCTCTTCGCGGCTTCGTGAAGCTCTGAGAAAGTCTGGAATCGAAGATTCTCCAATAGAGCTCTGTAAACCGGGAGCATGCCGTTGATACACAAATCTACCAGCTTGCTCTGTGACATTTGGGTCATGACAGTCCAGGGCCTGGACTCTGAATCTTTTCACGTAATCATTGGGATTTTCACTGACCCTCTGGAACATTCTTCCAAGATCAGAGAGAGTGACTTGCTCTGACACGAAAAAGTACTTCCTGTAGAAGGCGTTGATCATTTCTCCCCAATTGTTGATAGTCCCCGGTGCGATGTTGTTGTACCAGGTGTATGCTCTGCCTTTCAAGGATTTTGAAAACTCCTTGAGGCGAACAACATGGTTATGTTCATGCTCTCCCAAGGCTTCGAGGAAACGAGAGACATGTTCTCGAGCATTGCCAGTTCCGTCATACAGAGTAAAAGTTGGAGAAATGTAACCTTTTGGAAGGGGAATCCTCTGTAGCGGCAGGATAAGGAGGTTGGTGACGATGGACATGTGATGTCTTGTCTTTTCCACGGTTCTCCAGAAGGCGCTCCACGTCTTCCCGAGTAATGAAATTTGATGGTTCCTTTGCTGATGAATCTGCAGCTTTGCCAGTTTCATCATCATCCACTGTATGGATTGGGATTACTTCAGGATCAGAACATCTGAGGATTTCTCCTTCTCTTTTCCCTTTTCTTGAGTCTTCTCTGTCATCTTATCAGTAAGAGTTTTGAGATAATTACACAGCTCCTTCTGTGTAGCAGCCATGTCAGTCTGATTCTTTGCGAGAGTCTCCTGCACTTTGATAAGATCAGCAATGGTAGGTGGTGGATTTCCTCTGACTTCTTCAGGGTCGACCGAACAGGGGATGACCTTCAGCGTGAGGAGGAGTAATGTCACCACCGTCAGTGTTGGAGGCCGGAATCGTTTCCGGGATATTCTGATTGTCATTGTTGTTGTTGCTAGTACTAGCGTCGTTTGTTTGGAACCTGTAACTAACCCAGACCTAAGACCATCCATCTTGTGAAATCGTGAGATTGCAACCGAGAGATTAATCTCCCACTGTGGTCGCCAATCTGTGAGTGGGGAAAAACGATTTGCTGGTTTTTACGGAATTGAAGAGTCGACCGTGTGGAGACTCCTTGAACCGAGCGAAATGTTGAACCTCACACAGATGCACTGCAAGAAGGGAGTGCTTTAAGTTCGAGAGATCAATCTGTAAGACCCCGGCCTAAACCAAGAACAATGGTCGTTCCAGAGTCAATTCGGTCACAAGAGAGGATGGGTTGATCTGTAGGAGGGAAGCTGAGAAATGCGTGAGATCAATGGTGATCTGAGATTGTAGGTGTGTTGTGAATTCAGCGTGAAAATGCTCTGAATGATTGAATTTTGCTCAATTGAGAGTAATTTCTGTGAGTTCGTGTAGAAAAGATTGTTGTATGAACTTTGATGAGAAATTGCTCGTTTTGGCGAATGTTGTTCGATTGTTCGAAAAACTTTTCTTTTCAATCAGGATTCAGGACATTTTATAATGCCGGAGTTGAAAACACCATGATCCCATGAAGTGTGACAGTTGCTGGAATCAGAGAGTGGGAAATGGGGAAATCGTGTTAAAACCAATTACTCATCGTGCGGAGACTTGGTTAACTTTCCACCCACTACTTTGCTGACTCTTCCAACTGATTGCACGACTTGCTCACATTCTCATCGTGGGTGAACACACGTGCCGTACCGCCAGACCAAAACCCTAGTTAATATCCCCCATGTGACACGATTGAAATCTCGTGATTGTGGAGTCAGTTGCTGACTTTATGGGACGATGAGTCCATGTAGCGCTGAGTTGAACATGATTGAAATGTTTCGAAACTCATGAATTTAATGTGTCTGCTGAGACGAGGTATCATTATAACCTAAGACGAGCAAAACTGTGGTTGAATATTGATAGTTGAACCAATATTCTTTGATTTGAGCAAATATTGCTAGTCTGAGCGAATATTGCTTCGAGCGAAATTGCTAGTTCGAGCAATATTGCTAGTTTGAACAAATATTGTTCTTTTGATGAATTGTTGGTAGCTGGACCAAATAAAATAAATTTAAGTTACTGACTGCTGGGTCGAGCAAAATAAATATGAATAAATCATGGAATCAACATAAAATTATCAGAGTGTTCGAATCTGCACAGAATCACGCTTCTGCAGAGCTCTGGATTCAAAACCCTAATTTTACCGAAATGATGATTTATTGAAAATCAACACGCAGAACCGGCTACATGGGATGACGGGTTCACCATATAACGCCCAAATTCTCGAATGAGCAAAAATACCAAAGTCTCTTGAGGACCAGTTGGTGAAAGAATGATTAAATGTTGATTTAATCACTTACTGAAATAATGCTCGTGTGAGCGAAAAATCATAAAACCTGATGTAGAAAATATGAGGGACCGACCAAGAGGTCATGATACCAGCTCTTGGTGGTCGTGGGACCAGTAGATGGTCGTTTGAGTGAACTTCCAACTGTTTGGAAAGAGTACGAACCTAATATGAGCAACTAAGCAAATTAGGTTAAAATCATTAAAACATGCGGGACCAGCTGTTTGCAAGCCTCAGGGTCACCCTTGGTCGGTCAAGGGGATGCGCCCATGTCACCATAATGTTCACGCTTCAGTCCTGAGAATTTTGATATTTTCTGGTGCACGTTTGAGCAACATTTGGAGAAAATATGCAAAATCCATGGTTTTGTTGAAACCGACAAAAATACATGAGATGATGAAAATAATAAATAAAACAAGGAATTACAAGGTGTGGGACCGGCCACGTCTAGGGCATGGCCGACCGGCTGACACGCGGTCCCACATGCTTTTCACAGTTTTATGTGATTTTATGTATTTTTCTCTGATTTAAGGGAAATTCCATGAAACTGGAGAGTTTAGCGAAATCAGGGAACTTCCATGAGATGAGAGACATAAATTAAAATATAAAAAAGGGAATGGGAGTGTGGGACCGGCAATGGCCGTGACATGGCCGACCGGCCAATGGGCGCGGGTCCCAATGCACTCTTCCCAATTTTATGTAATTTTGACGATTTTAGATAATTTTTCATAAAATCAAAGGGATTTGTTGAAAACCAAGATATTTTGTTGAAATCAGAGAGTTTTCATGAAATCAGAGAGTTTTCATGAAATCAGGAAACCAAACACCAAATAATAATAAAATAATGGGTGTGTAGGAACGGCTAAGGCATCGCCGGCCGGCTAGAGCCCGGTCCCACAAGTTTTCCTAATTTTTTAATATTTTCCATGATTTTAGAGAAAATACATAAAATTAGGTAATTTTAGGGAAAATTCATAAAATCAAGGATTTTTCATAATTTGAGAAGGAATAATAAAATAATGGGATGTGACGTGTGGGACCGGCCACGGCCAAGGCATGGCTGGCTGGTGCTCGGTCCCGCGACACCTCTCCCTAATTTTATTATTTTTGATAAAATCATGTGATTTAGATAAAAATACATGAAATTAGGTAATTTTCATGATTTTCGGGAAAATTCATGAAATCAAGGAATTTTCATAATTTGAGAAGGAATAATAAAATAATGAGACGTGAGGTGTGGGACCGGCCACGGCCAAGGCATGGCCGGCTGGTGCTCGATCCCGCGACACCTTTCCCTAATTTTATTATTTTTTGATAAAATCATGTGATTTAGATAATTTCTTTGAAATAAAGGAAATTTGCTCGAACAAGAGGATTTTCATGAGATCGTGAAGATAGTAAAAATATGATAAAATATAAAATTGGGCGCGGGACTAGTCACGGCATGACTTGCCGGCTGGTGAGCCTAGTCCCCTGGCGCTTTTGCTTAATATTTTATTATTATTATTTTCCCTTCCTATTTTGCATAGGTTCCTCGTTCGTTCATATTTTTGAAATGCTCGTTCGTGCATTCAAAATGCTGGTCTGTGCATTATCCGCTAATTACACTTCCACCATTTTTGGTAGGGCTTATTCGACGCTCAAGTGCCTGTTCCGTTGAATATTTATTACTAACCTGTGGAATTCTGCTGGGAAGAACCACAGATTGAAGTAACGAAATATAACGAGGAATCGTAGAATATTGCTGAATATTCAGGCGATTAATTGACGACTCATAGAATATTGCTGGATATTCAGACGATGGATCGTAGAATATTGTTGGATATTCAAACGATTTAAGATAATTAATTGCTGGCTCTGTACTAGAAGAGCTTCCTGTCTAGGAGCATCAATTATCTGAGGGTTGAGCAATATGAACTTGCTGGAGTGTCATATTCCTCTTGCATAGTCGGGGAAAATCTGGTTACATCCCGAAGATGTTGTCGCTCTATACTAGCAGACATGCTGTCTAGGAGCCGCCCAATCTTTCGATTCTATACAGTAAGAGATGTGTCGTGGTCTCAGCTGAGAGACTGCACATCTTCATCTTCTCTTAAAGACTTTCTCCATCGGAGGTGGCATGAGCTTTCATGCATAGAGACATGAGTCTCGATACTCATCCGATTGCCGGATCCGGAGTAATTACTGAAATTGCTTAGTATTCATGAGATGTGTCGTGGCCTCAGCTGAGAGACTACACATCTACACGTACTCTGAGAGACAGCCTTCTCAGTCAGAGATTTATGACATGATCTTTCATGCTTTAATGAGAGACATGAGTCTCAATACTCATCCGGTTGCCGAATCTGGAGTATAGTTTTATAATTCTACCCTTTGTCGAAAATCCACCATCTACAAGTAGTAAATCATATTGCTCTAAAGTTTTTAGGAAAATCTAAGTAAGAATATATTAATTGTATACTCGGGAAATCAACGAAAGAGGTTTTCCAGAAATGCTAGGTAGTATAATTACATACATTGGATGTGGTAGGGATGCCATGCTGCTTAGCAAGGAGTTTCTTATTGTTGAATATGGAAATTTTTTTAGACTTGTCAAATCGCCACATGATATAGATATTTTGCACAAATCAAAATTCATTTTGAAAACCTAAAGTACGGAGTCGCTCTTATTGCAACTTTTCCATCGACTACCATAACTACACATATGGATATTATCCAGAAGAAAAAATTATTCCACAATGATGAACTTTAGTTCAAGCCCGCTATCAAACTTGTGAAAATCGCGATAAGAATTACTTTAACATTGTCCAAATGGATGCGAGAAGGTATTTTTGAATGTGTGTTTGAAATTATGATGCTGAGGCTGATTTACTAATATATTCTCCAATTGTTGAAGAAACAAAATGCATTAGTTTGCAAATGCAACCTTGGATTTATCCAAGGCCAGATGGCTATCGATCTGGTTTCTAGCAAACATGGAATATAGTGGGTGAGAATACTATGAATATGGTTAAAAGTTTTTTTTATACCGGTTTTCTCACAAAACAAATGGACCATAGTTGTGTATCCCTGATTCCTAAATGTGGCTAATGCTTCTGACTTTTGATATGTTAGTCTTAACAATGTTTGTTATGAGATCATCTCAAAGTTATTGGATAGTATGCTTAAAACTTGCAATGGGAAAGTTTATTAGTCCATATCAAATTGTCTTCCTCTCATCTCGACATATTACTGATAACATATGAAAATGAGTGGGTACAAAATACACCACCAACTTTTTCGTTCGGCAATCTGTATGGACAAAACCTAATACAATTGCAAGTAGACCATTTTAGAGCACTACTCATTCAAACTCGCAAGTTTTATTATCTCAAGATTATTTTCAATGTTAGTTGCACAAAACTATAGCTTGATTTATAGTCTACTAAAGTAAAGTCTCAGACTAGGTTAGATATCGCAGTTGAGTATCAGACATCACTGAGTAACCCTCTAAGATGGAAGACTGAAGATCAAACGAAGACAATTGGAGAACTTTGTCAACAAAGAGGTATGTGAAGACTCAACCATTTTATTTATATATGTGAGACTATGTCATATGACTTCCATTAGATATTGCAAAGAAGAAATTTTGAGTCAAGCTTGTCTTCTTAAACATTATGATTCAAGCAATACTTGTTCATATACTTGATAAACTTAGGTAAGAACAATTTATTATTTATGAACTATTTTTGATTCAAGTTAATCAATCATTTGAAAATTGACAAGGCAATGGTGTTCATCATATATGACAATTGGTAAACTTTAAAATCAATTAAAGAGAGATAAAAGAACTATTGGATTCCGGATACAAGATGGTACACATAACCAATACGTGTATTATTTCCATCAGAGTTTCCGAATATGGGGTAGATAAGCATACTCAGTATGCATACCCCTTAGTTCTGAGTTCGTGTAATGGGGTGAGGTACGGGTACGCAGTACGCATACCTCAAGGGCTTAAGTTCGTGATTTGTCTTAGGGTACGCATACCCGGTACGTGTACCTTGGCCATCTGAATTCACGAACTTGTTCATAGGTACGCGTACCCTATCGCAAGCCTACCCCGATACGAACTAAAGCATATATGTTCAGATGATTTTCTTAAACACGTTTAACATTCCTATAACTCTCGTACATCACATCTAATATATCTTGATCACTAAAATACCTTGTATGTGCATCATGATACAAGTCTTAAGTGTTTAATTGAACATGACTTTGCTTTTAAGTTCGAAAGGCATATTTGCCAAGAACTATCATCTTATACAGTTCCAATACCCTGGACCATGGTGTATATTCTTCTATGTTATTTCAAGATAAACTTCTCATAATATGCTTACATGAACTCCTAACAAGAGTTTCATCTAAACAAATAAAGTGTCTGCTTAAATCTCAAGTTATCTTAGCTTGAATTCTAAGAAACCCTGGTCTTGAAATATCTATAAAGAGAGAGACTCAAACAACCAGGAAATTCAATCGCTGAAACTTCTGTATCCTAGTTGTTTGCTAGAGTCGTCCTCTATGAACCTATATTTCCTCTGAGAAACATAAGTAGGTTTACGACTTAAAGACTTCACTTAGGGATTCGTGAATCCAAGACCGACTATCTTTACCATGATAGTTCATGTATCCTGATCTTGCTCGTTATGTTATAAAGGTCTCTTTCAGGAACGAGATAGATAGATTGCGCAAAGTTCTTTTCGTCTCAGACTTTGTGATTCCTCAAGGTAGATATATAAAACTCTTCTTAATTGATCGATTTAAGATTGTTTTATGATATGTTCAAATAGGCTTATCCCTGTTTTTCACCTTTGCGAACTTTATCTTCAAATAGGTATAACATGGTATTGTGTCAAAAAAATGCTCCGGAAAGCCATATGTATAGTAGAATACTACTAAATAATTCTCCCCCTTTGTGTCAACAGAATTCGTAAAGGCGAAAAACAGGGATAAGCCTATTTGAAGATATCATCCTGATGAGTGCTAAAAAGTGCATATTTCTATATATTTTTCTTGGCATTTAACTCATCTTTTGTGCATTAATTCTCCATTTTATCCCATATTCTGTATTTTCATTGTTTTCAAGAATAAATACTTTTCTTAATTAATTTTGCATTTTTAGGTACTAAATAAAGCCTGGTTAACTCACGAAGTGAAAAGAGCAAAGAAACGGCAAAGACTCCCGCAGAAAGGCAGCGAAGAATGATGTTTGCAAGAGCCGGATCAACTAGAAGTGGGCTTGGAAGGAAGAATTTGTTCTTAAAGAAGAAGTGGGCTCAGAATTGTCTAAGCCCAAACTCTAACCTAAGTCCAAGACCAAGCCCAAAGCCTGCCTAAGCTCGTAGCCGTCAGATTGGATCCACAGATGCATCCTACGGTCGCTTCATCGTCGTGCATCGAAGTCTGAAGCTCCTGTCAAACACTACAGCACCTAACTCCATCTTGAGACGTCAGTTTCGTTGTACTTCCGCATCCAACGGTCGCTCCTCGCTTCCTTCTGTCTCGCCGTTAGATCGATCCATCATCTTCGCATCCAACGTCGCATCCTCGCTGTTCATCAACAATTTCTAAACCCGCTCAACACCCGAGAACCAAATACCCTATACCCAAAACAAACGCACCCCAATCCATTTTCCATCGACTTCTTCTCTTTCTCCCTCACCCTCTGCAACACCACCATACCCTGCCGCACCACCATTCCCACCACCTTCTCCTGCTGCCTCCACCAACTCGAGCAAAGCTCGAGTAAACAAACCCTCACACATCACCATCACTCTTCTATCCACCTATTATCAGCCTACATCTTCACCTTCTCCTCTCAGTGAAGAATTAGGTTAATATTAGTTGGAGTAGGGGTAAGGATTAGGGCACCAACTCGCACCAAAGAAGCATGGGAGGAAGCAGAAGAATGGGTCGAAGGCTATGAAGCAAATCAAAGAAGTATGGGTAAGATTCAACAAACCCTAATTTCAACTGTATTTGGGTATTTTTGGGAATTGGGTGTATGAACCCTAATTATGTAAATTGGGTATAAATAGAAGGTGTTTGGTGCTGTTGTGGGTATGCCCGGAGTAGCCGGTGCACCAAGTTGTAGTAGTTTATTTTCAGTATTGTGTTCATCATGTTATAATTTAATAACTAGGGTTTTGATGAAACCCATAATCATATGTTAAGATAATTCATGTTCATGTTGTTGTTCTTGTTGTGCTTCATTGCTTTAGGAATGATAGTTAGCTAATGGATCAAATTAGCCTGTGATCAATTGTACTGTAAGAAGACAGTTGATACTAGGGGTGAGTTAGTGAAGTTGGTTGATAAGTCATCCATTTGAGACCTCTCTGGAGGAAGAAATGTGCTTAATTGATAAAGGAATGACAATTAGCTAATTGAACCAAATGAGCCTGTGATAGGTTGTGCTGTAAGAAGACAGCTTATACTAGGGGTGAGTTAGGGAGACTAACTGAGAGATCATTCATTGTAGTTTTATCTGGAAAAGAACAAGAACATAATTTGAATAGGCATTGCCTTAGCTTAGGATTATTGGGTGGATTCAAATGCCCTAGTGCTTTTAGTCACTGTCACTAGAAAGATTTAGAAAACAACACCAGCTCCCTCCTTGTCCCTGTGGACTTCCCCTACTTATTCATTATCTACTATCTGACCCTGTATACTTGCAGGTGTAAATATAACCATAGTTTTAGGTCTCATTCCTTGAGCTAACAAGTTTTTGGCGCCACTGCCGGGGACTCGGTAGCGGTGCCATTGTTGTTTTCATTACTTTTCTGATTTTTAGCTTAGTCTTGTGTATTTTCACTTGAATTTTGTTTACTGTTAGATTCTGTAGCTTGTTTACTGTTTAGAACTTGTGTTTCAGTTTAGAACTCTTAACTTGTTTACTATTCTGTAACTTAGTAGCATCTTAATTTTTTTTGGTTCCATCTTTGCATCCTTAGTACATCCTGTTGCATCTTCACTGCATTTACTGTTTCATTACAACTGCATTCTTGCATCTTTCATTTACTGTCATCTAGCCTCACAGAATTCTTAACTTGCACCATCTAGCCTTTATGGATGCATCATTAGCTTTAGCTTGCATCTAGTTTTGTCCTGCATATTCAATTATCAACTCATCTTGCAGCTCATTGATTCTGTCCTGTAACTTTCTTATTTGTCATCTGAGGCTTGTGCCATCTGCATTGCATCTTACATCATCTTGGCATACTTGTCATCTTATATTCTTGCATATCTTCTTGCACTGCATCCATTTGCATAAGCATCACTGTGTAACTACATCTTAGTCTCACTTGCTTCTAGTGTAAGCATTTAGCTAGTCTTGCATACTTAGTTCTTGCATACTTAAGTTCTTGCATACTGTTTTGCATTACCAAGTCATCTTAGCTTGTTCATCTTCATTGCTTTTCTGAGCTAGTCCTTTGCTAGTTCCTACTGTTTTTCATATTGTTCTCACCAGCTGCTGTTGAGCATTGTGTAGCCCTGCTGCTGCTTGTTGCTGTTGTACTGCTGCCTGCTAGGCTTCCCTGGTGCAGTTGGAGTGAACCTGGTGCAGCTAGCCATTCTTGTTGGTGCTGCCTTCTCCAAGCTGCCTGGTGCTGTTGGGTTGACCCAACTGGGCTTCTGTTGTAAAGCCAAAGGAAAGCCAAAGCCCAACTGGGCCTCTCCAACAAAAGTTTAGGAAGATCCAAAGCCCAACTGGGCTTGTGCAACAAAACAAATAGGGACCAAAGCCTAACTGGGCTTCCCTCCAAAATGGTAAGCCTAAACCCAAACCCAAATTTTTTGGGCTTGTAATTTTTTGTGGGTTTGTATTGTTATTCTCTTTTGGGCTTGTAATTTTAGTTATCTTTTTGGGCATGTAATAATTATTTTAATTTTATTTCTTTCTTTATTTGGGATTGTAATAATTTTAGTTTTATTTTCTTTTTTTTGTGGGTTTGTAATAATTAGTTTTATTTTTATTTCTTTCTTTATTTGGGCTTGTAATTTAGTTGTTTGTTAGGCTTGTAGTTTCTTAATAGTGGGCTTGCTCTAAACTTAACTTTTTGGATTTTGGGCTTGCCTCTTTTGTGAACCAAACTTAACTAAATTTTGGGCTAAAAAAAAAATAAAAATAAAATTGCTCCTTATTTCAAAAACCAAAATTTTTCTCCCTCTTTAAAAACCAAAATTTTCTTTTCAAAACCCTTTCAAACCAAATTTTCAAAACCCATTAAAACCAAATTTTTTGAAAAAATGGGCGAGTGTGTGAATAAACTCCGTAGTCTCCATGAATACATGTACCCTAACATAATAAGTCAGTTATCATGTATCGTCTTACCCCAGACTGATGGCCCATTTGAACTAAACGCAAGCATGATACAAATACTTCCTATATTTCGAGGGTTCGATTATGAGAATCCCTATAACCATGTAAGAGAGTTTGAACAAATTGTCCGGGCTTTACAACCTGACCATATATCCGAAGACTCTTTGAAATTGCGCTTGTTTACATTTTCTTTAAAGGAAAGGGCTAAAACATGGTTTTACAATCCGAGACCGCAGTCAATCACCACTTGGGACCAACTCACAAATCAATTTGTCGGAAAGTTCTTTCCACATCATAGGACCATCTCTATTCGTCGAAGTATTAATTGTTTTGTCCAGTTATATGGAGAAACACTTTTTCATTATTTTGAACGATTTAATGATTTGTTGTTTGAGTGTCCTCATCATGGCTTCGAGAAGTGGAGACTGGTCGCCATTCTTTATGAGGGACTAGACTTTAAGTCTCGAGCCTTGGTTGAATCTATGTGTAATGGTGAATTCATTGATAAAACTGTGGACGATGCATGGTTATTTCTAGCTGAAGTTGCAGAGAAAACCCATCAGTGGGAAACCTATAGGGAAACTAGGACCATGCCACATGATATGGGTAATCACCATGAGTCAGATGTTGATTTTCCCAATGAGCTTAATTCTGGATATAGTGTTTCATACCCTATTGCTGAAAATGTCAATCCATATTCACCTATTTTAGAGGCAGATGTATGGACGAAAAACACTAATGGTTTTGACAAAGTAGGATTTTCATGTATTTGTGATGATGATGATTATGATGATGTTATATTAGAAGAACATGTCTATGCTGAAAATGTTATGGAACCTTTGGGTTCAAATACATTAGGCTTTTCTGCCCCGACCTTCATGAATGATGTTTCTTCTAGTATTCCATATACATGTGATGAGGCTACTGATTTAGATATTGTGCAGTTATCCTGTGAAGAGCATGACTTAGGTAATGTTGAATCTTCTGTTGACACTAATGATCCTATGCATGAAAATATAGTTGATGTGTCTGATTCCATACCTAAGCCACAATATATTGCTTCTTTTGATGTTAATTTGGATATTTCGGATAACCATGATTCTGAATTTGGACTTGTGAAATTGTGTTGTGATGATGAGCATGCTACACAACTTGATTATGATTTAGAAAATGCTGATGTGACTGATAATATTGGTACTTTTGATCTCATGCATGTGAGAAACTTAGATGTCACCTTCTTGCCTAAGTCACAGATTGAGATTATTCCACCCAACCTAGATTTGGTTTGTAACAAAAATTTTAAACCAACTTTTCTGAAGATTCCCAACCTAGGATTGGAACTGTGTGCCTCTCAAGTCCTCTTGGACTATTTTGCATCTAAATACAATACTTTTAAGGAGCCACAGTTGGAATATGCATGTTTGTCCATCCCAAACAAAGTCCATTTTGAGTTAGACCTTGTGAATACTGCACCCCTAAAATGGAAAGATTTTGTGCTTAAAAGTAAACCTGCTGAAAATTACAGGTTTGGGGGTGATTCATCCGGTTTTTCACTCTCGCTCTCATTTCAGTCCAATTTTAGTGTTTTGAAACTGTCTATGTTTCAACACTTTGTCTTTTGGGTTGATCCTCAACTCTTTAGACTTTATGTATATAGTGAATTTTTTGTATATAATCTGGTAGGTAGTTTTTAGTGAAATTTTATGTTTTCTTTATATTTTGCTACTCCATGGTGATCGCGGCTGAAATATGTTGGATTCTAACCATGAACAATGGAGTTCGGTTCTTTCTTTCGTCAAATCGGGTAATCTCTTTCCTTTCTCTCAAAATCAACATGTTTTTCTGATTTGTCCAAGTTATGAATATGTTTATCATTAGAAACATTGAGGACAATGTTTAGTTTAGGTTTGGGGGTATAGAGTAGATACCACGATAACATGTTATAATTGAAAACAGATCTCCTTCTTTTTGAAAAAATTTAAAAATTCCAAAAAAAATAAAAAATAAAAAAATCATAAAAATGGAGCTCATTTACCTTGAAATGTTGACTCTTGTGCAAATATGTATTTTTATTAGGAGTCTTAGTCTAGATATTTAGGCACCCTGATTCTAGCACAATTCACATAGTGATAAGAAACTTGCACGCGCACGATCTACCAATACATGTATAGCCTCATCCTTGAGGTGTTCTATCGGAAGTTTTAGTTGCCAATCACTTTAGAATACTGAACGAAACTTGACTAGCTTGTTCTTTGGTTGGTTGGGATAGAAGGTGGAGGTTACATTAAGAAAGACAACCATCGAATTTAACTGGGTGCATCAAAAAGGGCTACCTCTTGCAAAGTGTCATGTAATTTTTTGTTTCTTTTTGATATGTATCAAAAGTGTTACTAAGTGTTAAAAAAAAAAAAAAAAAAAAAAAAACGATGTATATATTCAGAAAAAAATCAAAAAAAATAAAATAAAAAAATCAAGTATTTATCAATTCCATCCTCTCTTGTTCCAAAAATAAAAGAGAGTAGTCAATGTAAATAAGAGTTATGTAAAGAGTCATTTTGTTGTTTCATTGTAATAAGCAAGGAGGGTGTATGCCATTGATGTACAACGCGAGTAATTGTGAAATACCTCCAACTCATTCACAATTCTCGTAAAGTCCGGACAGCTAGCTAGATTTCGACCTTGGTTCTTAGCCTGAGAAACTATCTCTTGGTGATTAGTAGTCATAACATCCGATCTTTCTTTACACATGTGTAGATACACTTTACACTCTTATCACATGTCTTTATTTGTTATCAGTGCTAGGATTGTGCCTTAGATAACTAGATTGACATCTCCATTTTACTGTGAGCTTCTACTGTCTTGCACATGTCACATTTCATGGAATCTGAGCTTATATTTTGTCCTAGAACTTTGTAGGTACGTTCTAAGCAAACCTTCACGAGACTTCACTCGTCCACTAGGGACACTTAGTGGTTTAAAAGGCTTAGTGCATACGCTAAATGCATTCGAGAAACCAGCGACAGTGGTATAGGTAGGATTTCCTTAGTTTTGTTTTACTTGAGTACAAGTAAAATTCAGGTTTGGGGGTATTTGATGAGTGCTAAAAAGTGCATATTTCTATATATTTTTCTTGGCATTTAACTCATCTTTTGTGCATTAATTCTCCATTTTATCCCATATTATGTATTTTCATTGTTTTCAAGAATAAATACTTTTCTTAATTAATTTTGCATTTTTAGGTACTAAATAAAGCCTGGTTAACTCACGAAGTGAAAAGAGCAAAGAAACGGCAAAGACTCCCGCAGAAAGGCAGCGAAGAATGATGTTTGCAAGAGCCGGATCAACTAGAAGTGGGCTTGGAAGGAAGAATTTGTTCTTAAAGAAGAAGTGGGCTCAGAATTGTCTAAGCCCAAACTCTAACCTAAGTCCAAGACCAAGCCCAAAGCCTGCCTAAGCTCGTAGCCGTCAGATTGGATCCACAGATGCATCCTACGGTCGCTTCATCGTCGTGCATCGAAGTCTGAAGCTCCTGTCAAACACTACAACACCTAACTCCATCTTGAGACGTCAGTTTCGTTGTACTTCCGCATCCAACGGTCGCTC
Organism: Papaver somniferum; assembly: GCF_003573695.1. NCBI lineage: Eukaryota > Viridiplantae > Streptophyta > Magnoliopsida > Ranunculales > Papaveraceae > Papaver > Papaver somniferum. Next base: position 262,220,753 of record NC_039364.1, on the reverse strand, counting down.
CTCGCTTCCTTCTGTCTCGCCGTTAGATCGATCCATCATCTTCGCATCCAACGTCGCATCCTCGCTGTTCATCAACAATTGCTAAACCCGCTCAACCCCCGAGTACCAAATACCCTATACCCAAAACAAACGCACCCCAATCCATTTTCCATCGACTTCTTCTCTTTCTCCCTCACCCTCTGCAACACCACCATACCCTGCCGCACCACCATTCCCACCACCTTCTCCTGCTGCCTCCACCAACTCGAGCAAAGCTCGAGTAAACAAACCCTCACACATCACCATCACTCTTCTATCCACCTATTATCAGCCTACATCTTCACCTTCTCCTCTCAGTGAAGAATTAGGTTAATATTAGTTGGAGTAGGGGTAAGGATTAGGGCACCAACTCGCACCAAAGAAGCATGGGAGGAAGCAGAAGAATGGGTCGAAGGCTATGAAGCAAATCAGAGAAGTATGGGTAAGATTCAACAAACCCTAATTTCAACTGTATTTGGGTATTTTTGGGAATTGGGTGTATGAACCCTAATTATGTAAATTGGGTATAAATAGAAGGTGTTTGGTGGTGTTGTGGGTATGCCCGGAGTATCCGGTGCACCAAGTTGTAGTAGTTTATTTTCAGTATTGTGTTCATCATGTTATAATTTAATAACTAGGGTTTTGATGAAACCCATAATCATATGTTAAGATAATTCATGTTCATGTTGTTGTTCTTGTTGTGCTTCATTGCTTTAGGAATGATAGTTAGCTAATGGATCAAATTAGCCTGTGATCAATTGTACTGTAAGAAGACAGTTGATACTAGGGGTGAGTTAGTGAAGTTGGTTGATAAGTCATTCATTTGAGACCTCTCTGGAGGAAGAAATGTGCTTAATTGATAAAGGAATGACAGTTAGCTAATTGAACCAAATGAGCCTGTGATAGGTTGTGCTGTAAGAAGACAGCTTATACTAGGGGTGAGTTAGGGAGACTAACTGAGAGATCATTCATTGTAGTTTTATCTGGAAAAGAACAAGAACATAATTTGAATAGGCATTGCCTTAGCTTAGGATTATTGGGTGGATTCAAATGCCCTAGTGCTTTTAGTCACTGTCACTAGAAAGATTTAGAAAACAACACCAACTCCCTCCTTGTCCCTGTGGACTTCCCCTACTTATTCATTATCTACTATCTGACCCTGTATACTTGCAGGTGTAAATATAACCATAGTTTTAGGTCTCATTCCTTGAGCTAACATATCCCAAGAGTTGCTTCAGCCTAAGTGAAAACTTTTGATACCAATCTGCCTCTACCAGATAAGCCTATTTGATTTCCCTTTAGATCGATAGATCAAGGATTGGAAATCTGTTTGCAATACACAAAGTTAAACCTCACAAATCTAGAACACTTATACTTAGTTGGATAAGAATCCTGGAGAAAACATCTTTAAAACAATTTTACATCGATCTATTAAGAAGAGTTTATATATATATATCTTTAGGAATCACAAAGTCTCCGACGAAAATAACTTTGCGCAATCTATCTATCATGTTCATGAAAGATATTAGTAAAACCTTAATAACATGACGATCAAGATCAGGATACACGAACTATCAAGGTAAATATAGTCGGACCTGGCTTCAAGAATCCCTAAGTGAAGTCTTTAAGTCGTAAACCTAATTACATTTCTCAGAGGAAACCTAGGTTCATAGAGGATGTCTCTAGCAAACAACTAGGATACAAAAGTGTCAAGAATTGAATTCTTGGTTGTTTGAATCTCTCTATTTATTGATCATTCAAGACTACGGTTTCTTAGAATTCAAGCTAAGATAACTTGAGATTCAAGCAAACATTTTATCTATTTAGTTGAAACTCTTTATAGGAGTTCATGTAACCATGTGAAAAGTTTGTATTGAAATCACATAGAAGAATATACACTATGGTTTGGAGTACCGGAACCGTGTACAATGATAGTTCTTGGAAAATATTCCTTGTGAACTAATAACCAAAGTCGTGTTACTTAAGACTTGAATCATAATTCACACACATCATGTGATTTAGTGATCAAGATGTGTTAGAGGTGTATATGTGATTCATAGCAAGTCCAAACGTATTTAAGAAAATAGTTTGAATGCATCTGCTTTAGTTAGTACTGGGATGGGTATGCGAAAGGGTATGCGTACCTACGGACCAGTTCGTGAATTTAGATGGCCAAGGTACGCGTACCGGGTAAGCATGCATGCCCTAAGAAAATTCACGAACTCAGGCCCTTGAGGTATGTGTACATGAACTCAGAACTGGGGGGTATGCGTACTAAGTGCGCGTATCTACCCTTATTCCTGAACTGAGATGACAATGGTACGCGTACTGGGTACGTCTACCATCCTTTATCCAGAATTCGGTAGTTTTATATCTCCTTAATTGATTTCAAAGTTACCAATTTGTATATATGATGAACACCATTGCTTAGGCAATTTTCAAATGATTAACTTGAATCAAATATAGTTCATGAACAACAAATTGTTCTTAGCTAAATTTATCAAGTATATGGACAAATACTGCTTAAATCGGATGTTTAACAAGACAAGCTTGACTCAAATTTTCTTATTTGCAATATCTATTAGAAGTCATACGACATAGTCTCATATGGATAGAATGGTTAAACTTGTGAGTAAATAAAATGGTTTAGTCTTTACATACCTCTTTGTTGATGAAGTTCTCCATATATCTTCGATTGATCTTCAGTTTTCAATCTTACAGGGTTATTCGATGATGCATGATACTCAATTACCATACTCTAACCTAGTCCGAGACTAGACTTAAGTGTACTATAATAACATACTCTATAGTTTTGTTCTACTAAAAATCTAACATTGACAACAAGCTTGAGATTGCAAAACTTACGAGTTCGACCGAGCAGTGCTATAATAACATAGTTACAACTCATTAAATTGTGGAAACTTTGTGAAAGAACATGCGTAAATATGGTCTAATAGATTCTACGCTTGATATGTAAAAATATTTCGAAAAAATAAATGAAAGTTCTTGATTTCCATACTGAAACAGTTAGGATTCCATGAATGTAGGATGGTTGAATAGTTTCTACTTTAATTCTTCTAAATGGTTTACCTGGTGATGTTTTATATCCTACGGGGGATCTCAGACATGAAGACTCATTCTCCCCTTATCATTTTCTCATTTGCATGCATGCTTTATATAGGTTGTTAATACTGATTAAGGAGAACAATAAGATTCATGACATAAAAGTGACCAGAGACAGTCTAACAATTAGTCATTTATTTTTATTGATGATTGTTTTATTTTCACTAAAACTTTTGTTACTAGTTCTAGACATTTATAAGATATTCTAAAGCAATTTCGCTTGAACAACGGTTAGTCCATGAAACTTTTATAAAAAAAATTTGGTCGTTATCCCTAAAACTGATAACGGTAGGAAGATCCAAATATCTAGTGTCCTTAATATAAGAGGAATCTGTCTAGCGGATAAGTATTTTGGAGTTCCTCTCCTTATTTAGAGAAACAAGAAGGAGTACTCTGGTTACTTAGCCTCTCATCATTTATCTATTTTTTTAATAAATAAGAAGCCAATTAACATGGTTGATGCTTACCAAAAAGAATTATTCTGAAATAAGAAGCAATTTTCTAAAGGGTATGTAGGATCAGAATCTCGCAATGACAATGTTTCAGCGAAATTATCAGTGACACAGTACAACAGCGTCGCAGAACAATTTCAGAAATGATAAAATAAATGACGTCAGCTAAGATCACGAGAAAGATATGATAGTCCTGCGAAAATTAGAGAGTTAGCGAAATTAACATCTGTAAGGTTGCGAGAATGTCGCAAACCATACCCGAAAATAAAGGACAGATTATCTGTCATCCACTATGTATTTCCTTATAAATAGTCATTCGAGTTGTAAAGAGAGGGAGAGCTTTTTTGGGTAAGAAACAAGTAAATAGGAGAGAGAAAGTTTAGAGCAGAGATCATTCTTGATTTCTTTGTCTTTTCTTGTAAGAATATCCAAAGATTAGTCAATAAAATTAAGAATATAAATCTAAAATGAGCTGATCAATAATGAAATCATATGAGGAGTGTAGTATAGGATTTTCTGCAACTACAGAATGGCGCTAGAAACAGGGAGGTGTTGAAGATTATTCTAGAAAAAGCTAAAGATTGATATTGGGATTTGTGAAAATTTAGAGTGATTGATTAAGAATTTTTCATAATTTCTTGCAATACTGTTAACATTAAAGAAATGGCTAGAAGAAGAAATACATCCGAACAACCGACTACTTTTAGAAGAAGCAAAAGAATTGCTGGAAGAGAAAGAAGTGAAATGGGAGAATCTACTAGAATGAGAAATAATAGAGAAAATCAAATTCAACCACCAATTCAACAAACACTAGTTCAAGAGAGGAATACAGATTATGACAGGGTGAGCATACACACTTGGCGATCAAATTCAGCAGAAGAAATAGAAGAAGAGCAACAAAACAGAAATTATAGACAGGAAGAGAGAAATCAAGAAGCAAAATAAGGAATAATTCATGGAGATGAGGAAATTGGAGCATTAGAAACATTGAGACGAAGAATACATGAAGAAAGAAGAGCTGAGGCATAAGAACGTGCAAATTTAACAAGGCAAAATCACGAATTAAGGATGGAGAATATAAGTCTACATAATAGAAGATCGAGAAGTATTACAAAATCATATTCAAGATCTACTAGAAGAGAAATGAGGCGAAATTCACCCACAATCAATGCTGGAAACAATATTCAAGAAGAAATATCAAATCCTAATGAAGAATATCGCGAAAATAGAGAAAGAACTGATGATCGTTACGTTCCACAAAATGAAACTTTTGATGATGGGCAAATTGGTGGAAATCAAGAGAACGGACAAAATCAGGGACAAAATAACCAAGATGGCGAAGGAAATCAAGAGGAAGGAAGAAGAATTTTACATGTGAGAGAAACTCAAAGAAATCAACAGACAATTGAAGAAGAAATTGAAAGACATTATGCTGAACAAGCACGTTTAATCTGCGAACGTGAAAGATTGAGAGCGGAAATGGAAGAACAAGAGCTTCAGGAGACAATTCGCCAGAACAATCATGACAATCGAGAAAGAAGGCGTACACAAAACCAATAACGTAATCTCAATGAGGAGTATGATAGAGTAAAGAGAATGGCTGAAAGACAGCGAATTGAATTGATAAGAAATGAACAAAATTGGAGGGGAAAATGAAAGGTCATCATTTGCGAATTCAAGATAGAGATGAGGAAGAGAATCGCAGAAGAAGACGAGATGAGGATAATGAAGAAGAATGCAAAATTTCGCAGAGAAGATAGACGTGAACGCAGAAGAAGAGAGCAAAAAAGAGACCAATGGATCAAGATTCAGGTGTAAATAAACAAATCTTGAAAGAATTAGAAGAAATGAGAGGAATGCTAAATAACAGAGGAGAAGTAGGTAGAAGACAATTGGATGAAGCAATAGAAGCTGCGAAAACTCCATTTACAAGGGAAGTACAATTAGGAGGAATACCACCGAAATGCAATTTGCCCGCATTAACCAGCATTTTTGATGGAACAACTTGTGCAATTCAGCACATTAAAGCCTATGTGAGGTGCATGTTACAATGGGAAAATCATGATGCGTATTGTGCAAATATTTCGCATCCAGCTTAACAGGAGAAGCGTTAAAATGGTTTGAAGGTTTACCAAAGAATACAATAACCTCCTTCAATCATTTGCAGACTACATTCTTGGGGCATATATAAGTAATAATTCCTCACGACCTGGTATAGAAGATGTGTTTGGATTAAAAAAAGGATTGGCGAAAGTTTGAAACACTGACTAAAAGATGGAGAACTATGTGTAGCGAAATGGCTGGCCGTGTAGATGAGAGATATCTCATATTATCATTTATCAATGCTATGTTTGCAACAAACCTATTGTATGTCCAAATTTTCAGAGTCAAGAATACGATCACAATGACTGAATTGCGAGAACTTCAAGAAGAATACATTGCTCTAGAGGAAAGCAAAATGAAATGGAATCATATCCAGTTGCGAACACCAGCTCACAAACAGGAATGCAAGCTTATTACCCAAGCTAATAAACACAGTGGCGAATACTTCGCAAGTACAAGAGAAGGTGACAAGTAACAATCAACAGAAATGGTAGCTATGGGAGCCGAGATCAAGAAGAGTATGAAAGAGAAAAATTTCTACAATCGTGGAGGAAATAACAAGATTCAAAGACTCGATCAACCGCAAGAAACTTATGGAGGTCAAAGAAAAACTATAATAAAGGACAAGGAGGTCACAAGGTAATATGGGAAGAAATCAAGATGCCACCTCTAAATGCAAGTGTGGAGAAGATATGGGAAGCTATAATCTTGATGGAGAATATACCAACACCATGGAACATGGGAACGGAACCACCTCCAAACCACAGAAGTCATGAGTTTTGTTCTTATCATCATTTTCATGGACATACCACAAATGATTGCAGAAATGTAAAAAGAATTATTTTGAGAATGATAGATCAAGGAAAACTAAACGACTTTCTGGTAGGGCATCCACAATCTCAACCACTGCCACCACCACCAGAACATCACAAAGTGAATACGATGAAAAAGAAAGAAACATTCTTCATAGAAGTTGGTGCAAAAGCAAAAAATATATTATGTCACTCTATCGTACATTCATATAAGACAATTGAAGATTTTCATGATAATGTTTTGAGTAGAGTGTTCGCAAGAGATAATGATGGAAGAGAAATTATGAATATTGCGAAAATCTCGATCATTTCTTTTACCGCAGAAGAAATTCCCGAAGGAGAAGAGGTGCATGACAATCCATTGGTAATAAAATTAGAAATTAATCCAAAACCGAAAGAAGACGAGGATGATGAAGCTGAAGATTCATGGGCAATCAATAGAATTCTAGTTGATACTGGAAGCTCTCTGAACATCTTATTTTATCATACTTATAAAACCATGGGTGGAAGAGATGGTGATCTTATACCATCAACATATAAGATATATGGTTTTAATGGTACTGCTAACAAGCCTAAAGGGGAGGTTACTATGCGAATTCCATTGAAGGGAATATCTTCTGAAATCTCATTTTGTGTCGTTGATGTAGAATCACCCTACAATGCGTTAATTGGTCGACCTTGGATACATGTGATTCTAGGTGTAGCTTCAACTTTCCACCAGTGCATCAAATTCCCTCACCCCAATGGTGTAGGAATCATAAAGGGAGATTGGGTCGAAGGAAAGAGGTGTTACGAAATTGAGATAAAATCTTGCGAAGGAAGAGCAAACAAGAAGGAAAACTGGCGATACAAAATCAAAGATGTACAAAGAAGTGAGAGGTTGATGGTGGATACAATCGAAAGGAAAGGAGAAGAGATGTTACGAAATTAATACTAGCTTAGAATAAAAATAATGAACATACCACTACTAAGGAAGCAATAGCAGAAAATAGTAAAGAAGCAAAAGATGACAAAGGTAATAAAAACAAGAAATGTATGAATGATTAAGTTGTTGCGATACTCTCGCAATAAGTAAAATTCTCAAAAATACATTTGATTGAATGGCAAAATTGAGATTGCGAAATACAATATGATGATTTGCGAGACTCTCGCAGAGATAATGAATTTTACAGAAAATAATCAGAAAAGAATGACAAAAGAGAAAGAGGCGAACCTTTATGACGTACACCCTAGTTCGCGAATACAATTTCGCAAGAGGCAAATGTAAGGCCTAAAGTATGTCATATAAGGGGGTACCTCTTGCATGGCTCAGGGAAAGGCTACACCGCCACCGGAACCTGAGTCATGGAGATTTGGGGTCAATGAAGCCCATCCGGGAGAGGCACCTTGGATTCTCAGCTTAAGCATATGACTTGGGTTGGGCGACTAAGGTAATAAGGACTCTCCCAAGGAGTGCAGATCTGATCAAGGCGCCGAGGTACACGGTTGAGTCAAGAGTGCCAGGGACGTTTGAAGCGTACCTTTCCATTCTTGACAAGTCTTGGCTTATACTGCACTCGGCCTGAAGAAAACCCCACTTAGGGTGCAATCTCGTAACCATAAGCCTTATAGGTAAAAGGGATAAGAGGCTGCGAAAACAACTGGTTGTTGTTAAGACTGGATGGGAGGAGCTAACCTTGTATGGTAGAAGTACGCCTCCTTGAAGGGGCAACCAGGGGGAGATAAGGGCGGCACCCTCCATTAGGGAGCTGATAAGTGTCTTAAGACGCAAATATCATGAGGCTTTTTATTCGCAAGGATATTAAGGCTTGTCATATTTATGCAACAATCCTGAAGAGGCAATAATACAAAAGAAAAAGATAAGACGAGATCAATGGGTTTTCGCATGAAAGTGCAAAGACGTCCTGCGATTTCGTCGCACGACGGCAATGTCATGGGGCTTCATTTTCGCAAGAATATTTAGGCCTATCATATTATCGCAACATTCCTAAAAGAGGCCATAATACAAAAGAAAAAGTTAAGGCAAGATCAATGGGTTTTTGCATGAAAGTGCAAGGACGTCCTGCGATTTTGTCGCAATGACAAGAGGTGGAATAATAAGACCTTTAATTAAGAAGGCAAAATAAGACCACACAGAAATGAATTTTGAAAAGAAACAAAATTCACTTCGCACAAGATTGCGAAGTTATACAATAAGAATTTTTTTTATGAAATCTCTCATTTGGATTCAAATAACAGAGGCAAGTATGGGAATGTATGAAATTAGAAAATGTTATTTGTCTCCATATGATAGATTTACTCAAAGATTCAAGAATTAATGATTATATTGATTAACTGTATTGCAAAGAAGAATTGTTTTAATTAATGCAGGTCAAAATGAAAGAAACACAAATATACAGAAAGAAGAAATAAATGTACAAGTATTACAAAGAATCAAAAAAAAAAAGATTACTTCTTGGTTAATCCTTCATTATCTTCATCAGACTTGTTCCCTTCTTCGTCTGCGTCAGAATCTTCATCACCATTAGAACTTCCATCACTATCAGATTCTTCATCGTCAGCTTCGCTATCAGAGATAATCAAACTGGGAGTATTCTGTGGGATTTCTTCCAAAAGACAAGGATAATCAGAATGTGGGATATTATGATCGTCACAAACCATTTGGATAGTTTGATTGCGAAAATCCATAGCATCATTCTTAAAATTCGCAACAGTGATCTTGATTTGATTCTTTGATCTAGAATACTTGTCATTGCGAGAAGAAAGATTCTTTGCGAGTTCCTCCTTTTCAGCTTTGAGTTCCTCAATCTTTTCACGATATCTATTTTCAGAATCTGCGAGCAAAAGACAATCAATTATTAACTTGATGAGAATTCATAAGAAACAAAAGATTAGTAAAGAAGAGCAGTTAGTAACCTTCTCTGTCAGAAATTATATCTCTAATCAAGGATGTATGCTCAACTTAGAGACTAACATTTACACCTAAGTCTTTTCTAGCATCATCTAAGATTTTTGCAGCCCAAACAAATTCATCCTCACTACTTATAAGAAGACGAGAACGAATTTGATTTTCCCATTCGCAGAGTTCGATATTCTTGCGGTTAGCTTCATCTCGTTCAAGTTGAACTTCAAGAAGAGCCTCTTGGAACCTCGCCAGAGCCTTGGCACCTTGATCAGAGATGCGGTCCTTATCATCTATGAGACCACTGGTTCTTAACTCATTGGTTTTCTCTTTAGAATCAAGAAGGAGACGCTTAAATCGGTTGGCTAAGCCTAAACTAGATTTATGATCAATTTCTAAGAGGCGAAATTTAGATCTAAGCTCATTTAGAGAAAGAGAATAAATTCTATCATTTGAGAAGCTATTTAAGGAATTGTTAAGACGCTCAAGAAGGGTATCATTATCCAAGGCATTAGGAAATTAACGAAGAAGGGTAGCTTCATCAGAAAGACCATAAATGTCTGCAAAACGGATCATTTAAATAAGATAAAATAACAGGATGAATGAATAAAGAGAAAAGAGAAAAGTAACATACCGTAAAGCTGATTATTAGCTTGCTGGAGACTAGAGACTTTGTTCTTATACGAGGAAGAATCAATTTCTAATTGTCTATTCTTCTTGCGAAGACCTTTAACTTCAACTTCCAATTCTTCATTCTTTTTGCGAAATTGAAGATTCTTCTTTTCAAGATTTTCACGTCTTCTCTCTAGATCTGAGGCAACAACAAAAGAAGCTTTTCCAGCCTGCGAAAAAATATAAAAAATATTAATATAAGAAAGAAATTTTGAATTATAACAATGAAGAAGTAAAAAGATAAAAATATACCAGACTATTGAGAGAATGCAAAAAATCGGGAGTCACTGATCTAGAAACTCCACGAAGAGAGCTATCACCATCTAGTAAAGGAACATCGCAAAGGGTAGCGAGAGCTTTGCAGGTATCTGCGAATTGGTTATCTCCCATTCCTTGTAGAAAATCAGAAAAGAGGCCAGATAGTTTAGCCATAGAAGATTCAGGTGGAGAATCTTCACTTGCAGCAAGATCATCGTTATCCTCATCACCCTTATCACTTTCGGAATTTTCGTGAGGAGGAATATTTGAAGGAGAAGAAGAATGAACTTTCCTTTTCTTTGGAGGAGGACCAGTTGATTTTTCCCTGCGAAGAGAACCTTTACCTTTATCACCAATCTTCGCAACATCAGCAGATTCTTCTACTTCAGCAATAACCTTCACACACAGATAGAAATAAGAAATGGAAGCATGGAAGTAACAGTACTATTTAAAATCATAAGAGAAAATTTCTTACCTCATCTGTGTATGAGCGAAGAGCTAACAGAGTACTAGATTTCCCAGTCCTGTTATAACTATCTTTCAGTTTTTGGATCTGCGGAATGTCGCAAGAGTTAGCGAACAGAATAATAAAAATCAATAAAGAAATATAAAATGAGTTAAATGGGAAGAAACATACCTATTTCTCCTTCTCGGTCCAAGAGAAAACCCAAGGTTGATAAGCAGCGAGATTCGCAGGAAGAATATTTGACCCAGCAATGTAGGGTCCTTTTAGCATTAAAGGAAAAACACACCATTTATCATCTTTGGATTAGCGAGGAGTTGTGTTTTTACCAGAATGCCAGTCAATATCTTGCATGAGAATTTTGGCTTCATCAATGTTATCTTTCTTTTTTAAGTGAATACCCCAGCGAGTATTCTCTTTCTTCATGGAGATAAGTTCATAGTTCTCAAAGAAATTCGCTACTGTATACTTCTCAGCAACTATCTCTAGGTTGGCGAATTTAGGATCCCTAAGTTCTTTGGAGTACAAAGATCCTCTACCAGCACCACGATTAGCGAACTCTAGCATCAGACGGATGCAGTCCCCACTCAGTTGGAAGATAGCTCGCGAAAATCCAGAGTGAGCGAGAATTTCATAAAATAAAGGAAGATCTGGGTTATAAAGAGAAATAGGGAGACCTGCGAGAATCTGACCTAGCGAAATTATGATTGATTGATCATCACAATATTGATCAGAGAAAAGTTTGACAGAAAGAATTGATTTGGCATTCTCACCAGGAATGGTGGATAGTGTGAAACCTTTATCAGCAAGATCTTTTTGGACATCTTGTAAATTCTTCTCATATCTATGACCACTTGGAGCCATGTTTGAATATAGAGTATGGGAATGTATATAAAGTAAGAGGATTGAAGGAGGAAAAAATTACAACATCAGGATTTGCAGAAGAATAACAGAGTTGCAGAGACGAGAGAATAAAAATAGAAGAGAAAGTAAAAAGAAAAGTGGAAAAAGGAGTAAGAAGAGTATATAAAGGACATTTTTTACTCGAAGAAATAAACACCATTAAGACGAAAAGACGTGAGCGGTTGAAAAGCAGCGGTTACAGAAGACGTGTCAAGAAACAAATGGAAGAGAGAGTATGTGTGATAAATGTAGAATATGAAAAGATGAAAAGCTGCGGCATTTATCACATCATTCTCTACTTTGTAGAGAAGATATTAAAAGAGGCAAGATGTAGGATCAGAATCTCGCAATGACAATGTTTCAGCGAAATTATCAGTGACACAGTACAACAGCGTCGCAAAACAATTTCAGAAATGATAAAATAAATGACGCCAGCTAAGATCACGAGAAAGGTATGACAGTGCTGCGAAAATTAGAGAGTTTGTGAAATTAACATCTGTAAGGTTGCGAGAATGTCGCAAACCATACCCGGAAATAAAGGACAGATTAGCTGTCATCCACTATGTATTTCCTTACAAATAGTCATTCGAGTTGTAAAGAGAGGGAGAGCTTTTTTGGGTAAGAAACAAGTAAATAGGAGAGAGAAAGTTTAGAGCAGAGATCATTCTTGATTTCTTTATCTTTTCTTGTAAAAATATCCAAAGATTAATCAATAAAATTAAGAATATAAATCTAAAATGAGCTGATCAATAATGAAATCATATGAGGAGTATAGTGTAGGATTTCCTGCAACTACAGGGTATATCTTAAAAACTTGGATTTCATTATTTTTCCTAAAGTTATGGGTCCGAACATCAAGAAAACCGAGTATCTTAACAGTGTTTTGTTAACCAAACTGGCATGGAGGATTGTAAATGAGCCTAATGCATTGTGTGTAACTATTTTGATACAAAAATACTTCCTAAATACAATTATCTTCATCATTTTAATGACAAGGGTGGGTCTCGGGTATGGAAAGGTATATGTAGAGGCCTTGTTATAGTTAAAGATAACTATTGTTGGGGGATTGGAAGTGGTCAAAATATTTCTATATGAAAAGATTATTGGATTCAAATAGCAATTTTCCACTTATTTCTAATGCTAAAAACTTTTGATCAATTATTTTTGCACGATGGATCCAGATATCATGAATGCTTTGTTTAACAAGAATATGGTTAAAGAATGTGTCTATTGTGATTCATATGCAAGGAATGGTAAGCTTAGATAGAAGCCAACCAACAATGCGGTCTTCTCTGTTAAATCATCATATAAGGTAATTAGTATGCGTGAAATTGGGACAACAACTGTGAATTTTTTCTGAAAATTAAAATAACGTGAAAATCTAAAGGGTTATTTAACATATGGTACCCAGCAAATGTCCAACACCTAGCTTTGTCACCCAATATTTCAAATATTAACCGTTGGTATCAAGATCTGACGGTGACCGTTAGGTCAAACTGTTGACTTAACATTCCGTTACATAAATTAAAAAAAATTAATAATCATGTAACACCACGAACTATCCGTTAGCATGCGACATTTTAAAAACGTGTGACACCGTAAACCAATGGCAGGGGTCTTATTATTTGTTGTTTTATCACAGCTGAAATCAACCAAAAATACTACAAGATTGATCCTTCAGTTCCTTGTTATTCTTAACTGCATTGAAATCTCATTGAACACATCAGGTTTTCCTATGATATTTAGGTGTAAAATTTCACGGTTCCATTGCTTAAATTTGAAATCTCACTTGTTTGATTTCATTGCCAACTCGTACGGGAAACTTGGTCTATCTTTCCCCAGCATCTATCCGTCCTAGTTCACATTTGTATGCGATCCTAGCCTCCATATGTAGAAAGTTCACTGAATAGAGCTATTTTGGGGTTACTCAACTCAGGTGGTCTAGAGAATGATCTGGTAGGATTAATTTATATGCGTAATCTCTATAACGTGATGATACATAGGACACATCTAGTCACTGTTATAAATCCCGAGGCTAATATTGTAAAAACAAATGTTTTGTTACTTTATTAACTCAGTTGAGTCAACGGTTTGACCAAACGGTCTCTGTTAAATCTAGGTACCGACGCTTAATATTTGAAATGTTGGGTACCAAAGCTATGTGCCGTACATTTGCTGGGTACCAATCTAAACTACCTTCTAAGATTAAGCATTTTTTACGGAAGTGTGCACGTAACTGTCTGTCGGTTAGAGATATGATCGCTAGGTTTGTTTTTAGTGTATAAAATGTTTGCCCCTTATGGATCAAAGTCCTGAGAGAGCTTAACACTTGTTAATGGATTGTTCTCTTACCAAAGGTATGTGTTTTCTTTGGTCACTAATCTTATTTATGTTAAGAATGGTTTGTCCTTGTATAAATGGATATTTAGCTGGTATACTGGTGATGAAAGTAGTAGAAGAGCTGCGTATGGGTTTATATTTATTTTGATGGTTTCGCTTCATGGAAGATACAGAAAGTAAGGTGTTTCATTGTTTTTGACAGCGTGTAGCTGAGAAATAATAGCTTAATCATCCAGGTTAATTAGGATGTGGCTGATTGGGCAATAATCAATACTAATGGTAAGAGAGCTGACTATGCTTGTGGTGTTGCTAGAAAGCCATAACAACGAAAACTCTCAAAAAGGTATTTTAATAAAACAAACTTTGATGCTAGTATTTTTTTATAAAAAAAATTATAACTCTATTAGGTACATGATATAACAAAATGTCAAGAAGCATGGGCTATCCTAGGTTCAGCTCAACATGAGGAGCAAGTTTATGTAATTGTCGCATGAGGCAGTCAGATGGTTTATAAACTGCCAAGTAAAAAAGCTTCATTTGGAGAGTGGCAATCTTAATATTATAAATAAATGATATTAATGGAAGTAGTGGTGTTGTGAGATTTTTTTTTTATGCAAAACAAATTAGATCCATTTATAACTTAGGATTTGTACATAACTTAAGTTGACAGACTTTTTGATCATCCCTGATAACAGTTTTAAATTTTTCTGGGATGTTACCAAAATACATAAAAGATTGTCTGTCAGTTCTACTGGAATTAGCTATTACATGAGCAGCATTGTTTGCAGATCTTTTAACATGTTTAACTGAGACATAACTAGTAAGAGATAACATATGCCTTATTTCATCTACAAGGCCTTGATTCATCCACTGAACCACTGGTTTGGCAGATATGATAGAGTTTATGATATTTTGAAAGTCACTCTCAAAGATGACATTGCTGAAGCCGCAATCCCTAGCCCATATGATAGCTTCTTTCATAGCCAGGCATTCGGCTTGTTCAGGATCTATTCCTTCATTTACATATTTGCCTTTGATGCTAGTGCAGTTCCCTGTATAGTCATGAATGATCAAACCAATACCAAAAGAGTGAGTATGATCATCCAAGGAAGCATCCATATTAATTTTTAACTGAGTATATTTTGGTGGAGACCAAACTTCATGAAGATTATTTTTAAGACACTGAGTTGATGAAGCACATTGTTTGACCATGTTTTTGATGCATTGCACTGTATAAGATAAATTTTGGTTTTTATTTTGAAAGACCTTAATGCATCTGCTCTTCCATAATGACCAAGAAGTGATCATCAGAATAAGTATCCACCTTTGAGTATCCTCTTTATTCTGTGTTGATGTAAGATCTGTATTGAACCAACTAGCTATCCAGTCAGTAACTTGTATTTGTTGTCTTTGTAAAGACTCTACATTAATATTCATGGCTAGCCAAACAGACCTAGAGCGATTGCAGTCAATAAGAAGGTGTTGTAAAGTTTCTATCTCTTGGAAACATTTTGGAAAAATTGTTTCTATTAAAGAGTTGTATTTTATGTAACTTTTCTCTTGTAGGAACAATTTTCCTCAAACATTTCCAAATAAATATTTTAACCTTGTGTGGTGCTTCTTTTTTCCAAAGCCTTTTCCAGTTGATTTGAGAACCCATTCTATTGAAGAGTTGTATTTTAGAGTGTTTATAATGTGTTAAAGCCTTATTTTATTTTTTTACTGAAAATTCTCATGTTCTACTGGGTTCCCAAATAAGCTTGTCTACTCCCTGTTCAACTAGTTGCATACGAAGAATTAATTCAGCAGTGTCATCTGGAAACAAGGACCAAATTAGTTGCTCATTCCATCTTCTAGGTTGTTGTAAAATCAGGTCAGAAACATAGACAATTCTAGCTAGTTCATGAAAAGTTTCTCTAGGTTTTGGAGGGAAATCTAACCCTATTATACACTTATCAAACCAAACTAAAACCTTCTTTCCATATTTAACATCCCATCTATGAAATCTTTTTACATACTGAAGACCAACTTCTATTCATTTCCATATCCAAGATGAGTTATTGGGAGATTCTTGAAGATGTAGAATGCTGCAAAAAGGTGAATACTTTTCTTTCATCATTTTAACCTAATTCTTATCTTCCCCAGTACACAACCTCCAAGCAAGTTTAGTAATAATTGCAATGTTAAATTGTTCAAGATCTCTGAATGCTAAGCCACCAACATCTTTAGATGCACACAGGGAAGTCCATGCAGTTAAGTTGAGCCCTTTGTTAGTTTTATGGCCCCACCAAAAATGTCTTTGAGGTGAGTCCAACTTGTTGATCAAGGTTTTTGGAACTTTGAAGTTGCTAAAGTAGATCTAGCAGCTTGATTTAATGTTTTAGAACTCTCCCTAACCTCCATCTGCAATGCTGCTTTATAAAGTTGATTTTCTTTTGAATACCCTTCCATGCCCATGAGCGATCGTATTTAATACTTGCATGAAGTAAGTTGGTTCCAGGAAAATACTTTGATTGTATGACTTTTACCCACTTTTCTTCAGGATTTATGCAGATTCTCCATGCTGCTCGCACAAGAAGTGCTTGATTAAGGATTTTCAAATCCCTGAATCCTTGTCCACCAAAGTTTTTATGCAAACTTAAAGATTTCCAGGAAACGACACAGGTGCCCTTTTTGTCTTTAAAACCCCACCAGAAGTTGCGTTGTAGGGTTTCAATCTGTTTAATGATGTCCGTTGGAATTTGAAGACAACTCATAATGTACGAAGGGATTGTATTCGTAACATTCTTTATCATCAATGATTTGCTGCATTGTGACATAGTTTCTCCATTCCAATTAGATAGCCGATTCTGCACTCTATCAACCAGACCTTTGAAACATTGAACTTTGTTCTTGCCAATAATCAGAAGAATACCTAAGTATTTCTCGTTTGTATTCATTACAGGAACTCTCAGTCTTCGCATAAGTAATCTTCTGAATCTTTGCGGCACATGAAAGCTGTAGTGTACACTCGGCTTATTGAAATTCACCATATGTCCAGATGCAGAGCTGAAGTCTTCAATAATTTTGAGGAGGTTATTTACATTGTAGAGATCAGCTTTGATGAACAACAAACAATCATCCGCGAAAAACAGGTGGGAGATTGGCAGTGCATTTGAAGCTATCTTGATACCTACAATTTGATTGTGCTATTCAGCTGTAAGAAGTTGGCGCGAGAAAGCTTCCATGGCAATTATAAAGAGGTAAGGTGACAAGGGGTCACCTTGTCTCACCCCTCTTGTTGGTTTATAAGAATCACATGGAAATCCATTTAGAAGAATAGATATTTGAGTTGTACTTACACACTACATAATAAGATCACACCATTCAACACAGAAACCCATCTTCATCAAGACATCTTTAAGAAAAGTCAACTCAAGCCTATCAAAGGCTTTGGACATGTCTAGCTTTAGATCAAGATACTTGGACTCTTCCTTTTTATTCTTCATTGTGTGAACTATTTCTTGAGCAAGATGAATATTGTCTGATATCTGCCTGCCCGGTACATAAGCTGTCTGGAGAAGAGAAATGATCTTGCACATTACTTTCTTCAATCTAGATGAGAGAATTTTCGAGATTATCTTATATGATGTATTGCAAAGAGCTACGGGCCTCAGATCAGAGGGATATTGCCCTTATTATTTGTCTTGGGGATTAAAGAGACATTAGTGACATTAAGACTTTTAAGAATAAATCATGTGTTGAAAAATTGTTTCACCATATCTATAACATTAGTACCAACAATGTCCCAATGATGTTTAAAAAATTCTGGAGGAAAGCCATCTGAGCCAGGAGCTTTCCATGGCTTCATATCTTTTAGGGCTTTTCCAATTTCATCTACCTCTGGTGATCTCATCAAATCCATATTGTTTGAAGCAGTAATAACAGTAGGGATACACTGTAATAAACATCATTTCTAGCTGGAGATGAAGAAGTATGAAGAGAACTATAATTATCAGTCAGTAATTTTTCAAGGCTAGCTCTAGTTGTACACCAATTTTCATTTTCATCCTTTAGAGCAACAATGTTGTTTCTTACTCTTATTTTATTAGCTTTCGCATGATGATATTTAGTATTTCTATCCATCTCAAGATAGAACTCATCTCTAGCTTTTTGGCCCCAAAAATCACTTTGAATTTGATGCCAATGCTCAATCTCATTTTCAACTTGAATCACTTGATTATGAGTGTTTTTCACCTGAGTGTTTTGCTGAAGCACTTCCAATTCTTGATGTAGCAATTGCTTTGAATATCTCCAAATTTTTCTTTGTTCCATTTGGAGACATATCTTCTTGTGATGACAAGTCTTTGTGATAACCTATAGGCATGTGAACCATTCACCTCATGAGTCCAGGCAGTAAAAATTTCACCTTTTAGTGTATCATCCTTTTCATAACACTGGAAATATTTCCAATTTCTTTTTTATCAATATTCATTGAGGAAGTATCAAGCAAAATGGGACAATGGTATGATCCCAGTTGTGGAAGATGAAGAAAATTTGAATCCGGGAAAGTAATGAACCAATCATTATTAACAATTGCTCTATCAATCCTAGATCTTCTAATGCCTGTGCCATGCACATTGCTTGACTAAGTGAAGGATCTGCCATAATACCCCAAATCTTATAACCAACTTCATAAATAAGATTAACAAAGGAAGAATCTCTTGAAGAAGAAGTTAAAGCACTGGAAGTATAAGAAGTATTAGCATTTGCAGACATAACACCATTGACATGTATTATATCTTCATTTTTGAAAACCAAATTAAGATCACCAAGAACAACCCATGGTTGTGTAATAGTGTGACTTAAATACTTAATATAATTCCAATGTTTTTCTTTGTGATGATGATATGGCGAACCATATATGCATTTGAGTAACCATTCTGGCTTAGAAGGATCATCCTGCACCAAACAATTAATTATCCAAGATTCTGCATTTACTATTTTAAAGTAAAATCCATCCTTCCAAAGAAGGATCAAACCACCGGCTAAACCTCTAAAGTGAATAAGTTTGCAGTTTGGGAAATTATACTGCCTAATGAGTTTTTTCATTTTTTATTTCTCTTATTTTTGCTTCTGAAATGAATATGATATCTGGGTCATATTTATAGATCATATCTTTCAAATGATACCTAGTTTTTTTGTTGGCAAAACCCTGACAATTCCAAGCATAAACTCTCATGATGCTAATGAAAGTTCTAGTATTATAGTGAGAGATATAGAAAAACTTATGCAAAAACCAAGAACTAAACGAGATATAATAGTGATTAAATGTAGAACAAGGAAAGTTAAGAGAGGAGTAATTAATTACCAAGACTGCATGGTTCTCCAGGATTTGCATGGAATTATTTTCTGAGCAAGCTATATGTACCTCATTTTCATCCATAGCAATCACATCCATGGTTTCAGCATTCGGGTTGTTTGTTGCCGTGTCATTCATCACCCCACTAATAGACACATTTTGTGTCTAATTTGTCCTTAATATTTTGTATTGTTAGTACTCGATTTCGTACTTATTATGGTGTTTTATGTTTTTGTAGATGTTTTTGGAAAAATAAGCTCTTGCGGCGAAATTGGCTCGAAAAGTGGTGTTTTACACCCCCAAAATGTGTTAAAGGCACCCCAGAAATGCGCTGAAGGAATCCCAGAAAAATTACTATTTATGCCCAAAAATACTATTTGCACCCCAGGGCAAGTGCTAAAGGGACACCCGTACAGGAGTAAGGGAGGACATCTTCTTCCCAAAATTCAAAATGAAAAAAGGCGGGAAAAATGGCAGCAACAATGGCAGAGTTTTCAATCGGATTTTGGAGGAGTTTTTGTGTGATTCAATCGCTGAAACTTCATGGGTAGTTGTGATATGTCCTAACAAAGTTAGTATGGGTGTTTGGATCAAATTTGTCTGGATAACTTGGTTTAATCCAAACAGGGAGTTGGAGGAAAAACATGAGCTTACACGAGTTTTGGTGAATCTAAATGTGTACTGCACGTGTTTGGAAGCCTTAATCAACACTTTGGAACGTGAAGAAGATTTATAAGGAATTTAATCCAGCTGCAGATGCGTAAAAATCAAAATCATTGATAAAAAAGAAAGAAAATATCCCGAGTAAAAGAAGATTATTTGGGATTGATGGAGGAGATTCAACGCGTGTTTTTTATTTAAATATATTCCCTGGGAGTCCTAGAACGGGGGTCGAGATTTGGGGGGGGGGGGGTTAGAAGGGCTGAGGAGTGAGAAATCAAGACGAACAACAAGCTTCCTGCTGTTGTTTTCTGCTGGTGTTGGTGCTGAAGAACGCGAAGAACAGACTCCCAGAGACAGTCGTTTTTCAACACTGTCAGCGACACAGAGGCGAGGGTCGCAGCACAGTGTTTACAACACTTTCTGTCTGTCGTTTTCTGTAACAGCTGGTTTGTAACACTTATAACTGTTACAAACCCGGTTTTATTGTATTTCTCATATTCTCATCATTTGTAAACCATTTTTGAGCATCAATGAAATTCTTTGAGAGGTTTTCCAACATGATGAGCGGCTAATTCTCTCACAACCAAGGCAATGAGGAAGCTATTTACGCATGAATAATTGGTAATTATTTATTCTCTCTAATTTATAATTTATAATTCACTCAATCACTGCTTTTGCAGAGTTTTTAATTGTTTGCAAAAAATTTCTTCATTAGTTGTGATTCAATTAGATAGGTTATGCTTTGTTTAGATAATCTATGCTCAGGGGATACAATTAATTTTTGAGAATTTTCCAGATTATTTGTGAATTAAGAAATAAGAGTCTTAAAAGATAATTAGAGTTTTGAAATATGTATCATTCAATTTTGCGTCATAGTGGAATCTAGTGTCTTGGTTACCTCTCGCCCACTTTGTTAATATTTTTGTATATAATTTTATTAAATCTTTAAATTTAATCTTCACAAGTCCGAGAGTTTGAACCTCATTACTACAACATCATTCAAAAATATTAGCACCCATCGTGATCAGAAAGAATAGGACCATTCAGAGATGGAGCGTTACCATTGTTTTGCATGACTTGATTTCTAGCTCTTTTAGCGTTTCGGGCCTCATCATCTTCCGTTATCTCAACAGTATTCTTCTCCTTGTGAACAATATCCTCACCCAAATCTTTTTCCTGCTCGACTTCTTTGTTTTTTTCTTTACAGTGTTCTTCATATTCATCTTCAGTCATGGCTCTTTCCCTCAATACTTCAGCTACCGCCTCACAGGTTTCATCATCATGGATAATTCTATAGCACTTATCACATAGACTGTGTGGTTGTTTAACCCAGTGGTATCTAATCCAGACCGACTCTCCTTGGTTTGATTTCCACCATTCTCCTCTCTTTAGAGGTTTGTTAAGATCCACCTTCACACGAGCAATAATCATATTTCCAGAGCGAGGCCTGCAATTTTTTGGATTTGTGGATATTTTTTCCCCAAGTATTCTATGGCTTCATTGACAACTGCAACATGATGATGCTCTAGTAATAATCCCTTGAACTGGACATTATATGCTTGTTTTGTGAACACATAATCAGCATAAGCAATTTCCGTAGAGTATTCTTGAATAGCAAGTAAACATCGCTGGACATTCCATGGGGACTTTTTCAACACATTTTCAAGTCCTATTGTGAATTGAACTTGAATACAAATAAGTATTTCCCCACAGTTCTTGTTTCTCTCTTTTTTTTTAATAATTTTCCATAGCAGGTTCAACTCATCTTTTATATCTGCCACTTCGATATCTTCTTCTTTTTCAGGTAGAAGTTTTCCGATCAGACTGTTGGACCACGTATTAGCAGCATTAGCTATGTTCCTAGAAGAACCAATGACATTTTTGATACTTCTTATGGTAGTGTCTTTCATCTTTTCAGTGATGTTTGATTGCTCTGCTTGGTATTATTGGTATATGACTCCATTGGCGCATCTCTAGACTCTTTCCTAGGGTTTGATATGTAGTTGAAGAGAGTTTTATTTCTCCTTTTATCTAGGTGTAGAACAAGTGAAAAGGTTAAGCAAATATAATCTTTCCTAGATATACTCAAAAAATATCTTAAGAAAGGAATGGGATAATTTATGTTTAAAGGTTGTTGCATGAGATCCGAGAAACACTGAGATGACCAAAATACTCGGTGACTTTTAGGCGGAAATAAGGAAAACTGGCGATTTTGAATTTCGTTCATGGATCGGTTTAGACAAGAAAAATGGTGTATCATGGTTCCAAAAAATTGGATAGGGGGACAAGGTTGTCGATTCTCAAACTGAGTGATACTCGATGCTGTAAATTTATAGCTTTGCAATATAGCAGGATGTGATATAGCCATAAATGGAAATACAGCTGAGTTTGACAATATAGTCAAGAAAATGAGGACATAGCTTTGCACAAAGATCTAAAACTAGAAGGAATCCATTTCAAATCTAGAGAAACCTGCAAAAGAATTAACAGTCAATCAATAGATTTCTCAAAAATTGAATAGAAAGTAAAAAGAGGCAAAAAAGAAAGAAATGAAGTAAATCAATAATGGTGTATTTTCGATAAAAGAAAACTTAGAGGGGACAACGAAAAAATCATATGATATAGTAGAGAAAGCTAAAAAAAAACAGTGTAGAAATCATAGGAAAAGAAAGATCAGGATTGAAGTTAAAAGAAAGAGCAATATTCATGGAGAATCTATGATAGAAAAAATTTCACCGAGTTGACTCATTTTTCACCGATTCGCAGAGCTCTTTTTTCTTTCTTCAAAAAACCTAAATTTTGATTAACTCAATAACTTATAAATTAAAATGGTTGATTTCAGTGTGAGATGTCAGGTGGGTGTACCCTTAAATGACAAAGAGAAACCACATATGTTAAGTTACGTAAAAATACTAAATTTTGAAGTTTTCAAACCAGTTTATGGTTGAGTTTTTTTCATCGTAGCCAACCGTAATAAAAATTTACAGTTATGTTAATATGGACTCTTAACCGTAACTAACATAATTCGGATTTAAAAAGAAAATGGTTGGATGTTTAAAAGAAACAACCAACCGTAAGTCTTCTTAGTACTAGTTAGGTACTTAGATTATTATTTTACTAACCATAAATATTTATCTTCCTATTGTTTTTGATTTTTCTCTCATCGCTACTATTCACGTATTTGAGAATTTTAGTCTTCCCCCAAATCTAGCGAATCCAATATATAGTATTAGTAATTTTTTGGAAGATAAAAAGAAAGAATTTATATCTTATGAAATTACTTAATGAGTATTTATTGGGTAGAAATATTTAATGTAAAACATGTTTAGTTTTTTGGCACAACAAACATTTAAATTTTTCGTAAAAAATTCATAATGTGTGTTTTTTTTTTTAGTATTTTTGTTATTGGATAAAGAGTACTATTATAAGAAACTAGTTGGAAGCCTAACAAGCTAAGTTCCAACAACATACTACATTAGTTGAACATGTTGTCGTGCTAGCCTACCAGCGAGCCTCATGAGGAACCATCCAAGGGAGCCGAAGCGCATATGGGAAAGCTAACTCTACATTCCATGTCAAGTTTTGTAATATTGCGCCATCGAGGACTTGAACCTGGGATGACCAACTGAGCTAGCTACCCTTTTTTTTATTTAATGTGTTTGGTTTTTGATGTATTATTCCTAAAATATCTCAACAATACTAATTATTTTCCTTATTTATTTACGCAAGACTAACAAATCTTTAGATTCTTATTTCTCCTACAAAATCTTAATAAGTCACTCTTTTTACGCATACACATATTGATAAACTACTAATGCTTAGGGTTTAAATTCTTTATCGATAGTTAAAAAAAAAAAAAAAACCCCGTCGTAACATAATATCAGTTGGTTTATTTATAATTAAATTCAGGATTTTTTACGGTTAAGTATTATGTCGTTCGAACCCTACCATAAATCCATATACAGTTACAAAACTAACTATAATAACCATATTTTTGATTTACGATTATGAGTTTTTAGTTCCCTAACCGTAACAGCTTCAAATAACAAGTTACAGTTAGAAAATTAAGAATACCTAACCGTGAAAAATTCTGCAAACCTAATTTTTTTCTGGTGATTCCAATCGATTTAACTGTTTCAAACGGAATTGGTTTGTTAATTACCATCAATTATGCAATTTGTTTCTTCTGTATCTTTAATAGAAATTTCAATCAACGATTATAAGTTTTTCGAATTGATCGAAGATGATGAAAAAGAATTCAATTAAAAAAAAAGGGAAGGGATTTACAAAGAGAAGAAATTCAGAAGAAGAACATGAGTATATTTTTGAATTATAATTAGGTTTTGAATTTAGTTTTTAGGTTTTACTTTAGATGGAGGATAACTTAGGTATTTGTTATTGCATCAAGTCACCCCATAACCTACTTTTTAGTTACTAGGAATCCATGAAGCCCCTCTATTGGAATGTAAAGCCCCTATATTAGGTTTCGTTTTTAATTCTCCAAAACCCTCATTCTTTTCTTCTCCCGTTCTTCTCCGTTTTCAACTTCTCAAACCACACCATTGTCTAAGAACATCACTGAAACCCTAATTTTCATGGAAGATTATTCAAACTCAAATATTTTACCCTAGATGTTTCTAACTTTCTGAGTATTCGAAAGATTTGGAGTAATGACGATGGCTAGTTCCGGTGGTACTGAAGAAATTACATTGAAACTTTCATCAGATAAAGTTAAAACTCGAAAAGTATGTTTTTTTGATACTCAACTATGTTTAATTAGTTGCAGTAGTCAAGAATTTGAAATGTTTTAAATTCAGTTTTGATTAATTTTTAGATTTAAATCATGACATAATCCCTGATTACCAAAATGGTTAACTTTAACGCCGCTTAACCATTTCCTCTGATTTGTAAGAATTTTATTTATTTTAACGCATTTTTCTTTAGGAGAGTGTTTGCATACACTTTTAAAAAGAACTTGGAACCCTGATTTTGGGCATACCTAAATCTTTCTAGGCATACAAAACAATAGTCCCATCTTGGGTGACCTTATAAGGGGTACCTTATAAGGGGTACCCTATGGGTAGTTCAATCACCTATATACCCTTAATACAAAAATCTAAAATCAATTTTCTAAAAAATCAAAATCAGTTTCCCTTAACATCTCTTCCTCCTCCTCTAGAAGAACTCTTTCCCTCCTGCGAAAAAAAAAGGTTCATCATCGTGATTAATTGTCGATTCGTAAAAATTTGATCGTAGGTTAAACTCAACCACATAATGACTCGTACAAAGAAAGTAGGGACTAGGCAAACCAAATCGTCTTCTAATCCATCAATTGAAGATGAAGGTGTAGAAACTGAAAATCAACCACCAATTGAACCAGAAATTAAACCAACTGCATCTCCAACTCCGAAAATGAGGATAAGGAAGTAAGTTTTACAAACCCAATTGATAGACGCATTTATGTGTCTAATATAGCTCAATTGTATATAGTGTTAGTGCTCAATTTTGTACTTATTTGGTTATTTTATTTATTTGTAGGTGTTTTTAGAAGAATAAGGTTTTGCGGCGAAATTAGCTGAAAATTCGGCGTTTGGACCTCCGTTGAAAGTGTACCGAAAGGACCCCAGCAGCCCGGATAAGGGGTAACCTTTCCCCTTTACATTCAAAATACTATTTTGGCGGGAAACACATGGCTTTCACGGGAAGATTTAGGGTTAGAGTTTTGATCGAGTTTTTTTGGAGACTAAAGGCTGATATTGATTGGGTTTACTCCTTAGGCCTAAATAGGCCTGGTGAAGTCTTTGTATCGCACCCAAATTGGATGGAATGGCCGGAAATTGGAATCAAAGTCAAATAAGGAAACACGGCTTCATAGGTTCGAATTTGGAAATTCAGAGAGATTAAAGGCAAGAAATTCGTTCCAAAGATACATATTCTAACTAAGGAAGATTTTGGTATAATCGGGAGATCTCAGAAACGCGTGAAACAAATTTGGGAAGGAATTATTGCCGTGACTGCCAAGGAAGGAAAGAGGAGATTTCGATGCGATTTGGGAGAGATTCGATGACCCTTTTGTGTATAAATATGTTTCTTAGGGTCCCAATAAGGGGTTCGAACAGTTTGGGGCCGAGAAGAGCACCACAGGAGGCGTAAATCAGAGTTTCAGAATTTCTCCTGCTGCTGTTCCGCCATTAAAGAACTCTGAAGAACAAGGAAGAACGACCGCCGAGGACAGACTTATTTCCAGAAGCGTCGATAGCAGAAGTCAAGTGTCGTAGTTCAGCAGCAGTGAATTATTATCGTTCTTTTCTGGACGCCTTCTGTTGGTCGCAATTCACTGTTTTATACTTTTTCATGTTTTTAATCAACTTTTGGGCTATAAACATGTATTTTGAGCAAGTGATTAATATGATGAGCTAAACCCCAACACTGGGATGATGTAGTAATCCCTATTTCATACATGTGGTAATTCTAATAATTCTTTTATGACTATTTGCATTGATTTTTAATCGATTTATCATTTTTATTGAATGGGTGTGATTTCGTTTGATGGTGTATGCTTGGTCTATGTATTTTTGATACATCATGCTTTTGATTTACAGTCATTTCTTTTCAAAAATCTATTTTTGGCAAAGAACAAGAGTCCATATTTTTATTATTTGAACTATAATTGATTGGAATTATTATTTGAGTCGCATGAATGGAATTTGGTGGAATCCTGAGTCTCAGTCTCTCTCGATATTCGTGACAAACTTGTGAATATATTTTTAGTATTTTTATTCTTAGTTCTTAAATCAAACCTTTACACAATCCAAGTTGAACGAACTTTACTACCACTTTCAAAACTACATCAATTTTTGGCGCCGCCGACGCGGATTTGTATTAGGTTTTAGGTTTTAGGTTTAAGATTTATTTTATTTCTTTTAGAATTTTTGTTCTCTTTTACGCCTTTGGTATTTTTTGATTCTTTTCAAATTTCGAGCGAAGCTACAAGGAAAGAAAAAGTGCTATAAAAGGAAAGCATCGCCAAAGAAGGAAAGAAAAGAGGAATCCGAAAGGAGTGAAGAAGAAGATTTTGTATATAGTTATTTTGTTTTATTTTTAGAAACTGTAAATAGGGTATTATTTTTGTAACTTTTCTTTTCCTTTTTGGGACATTTTTATTTTTGGACTTTTTGGACATTCTTGGACATTATTTTTAAACCCTAAGGAAGGGTCAAGATTAAATATAAACTGTTTGCAGGGAAGGACGACGATTACAATATCGTCTCGGCCCCTCGGGTTCGTACATAACATAGGAGTTGTGGCCCGAGTCGACTTCAGCGGTTCTTCGCCCGTCTGGTACGGGAGGTAAGTTTTTCGAAACACCCGCGAATCCCCTGTCAGCGGGTTTACTGTATTCCTTAAGGTGAATATATGCTGAGGACTTGAATACGGTTGCTTTTAATTCCTAGTAAAGGGCAAGGACTGGTCATACAAGATAAGGGTTCGGATTTCATCACCGTTCTCTTTTTGCCCGCCTTAGGAACACGAAACCAAACGCGAACATAAGCCTAAAATTTTGACTAGAACGAGACCTATAGGGTAACGAGCTTAATAGGAAAACCGTTCGAAGAATATTGGTTACTTTTTTGAGCATACTTCGAAGTTCTTGACGGTTTCTGTGAGTTGAATGCGTGACTGCGCCGCCTTGTAACCGGTGAGGCCTTGGGTATCAAAGCTCCACTGAGCTTCCCTCGCCTTGATTCAGCTTAATTTGACTCGGATTGATTCCAGAGGGGTTTGCTCAGATTGTAAGGAGTTCCTTTTCGAAAGAATATAAGCTGGTCTAGTGACAATCTAAGTGGAGCCATCATGCTTTTTGTTTGCTAGAAATACAGGTTTGATTTGGTTGAGTCAGCCTTGTTTTGTGTTTGCATAGAATTCCCTTCCTTATTCTGTTGCATGCCTGAACGTAAAAGAGACGCCCTAGGTAGATTTGTTAAAGAGAAACCTAGTAGTTCTAAGCGTCTTGATTACCTCAATTTAGAGAGTCCGATTCGTGAAGACTCCGCTTTTGAACGTCCGTTTGAAGAGAAAATCCCTGATAGTCCAATAGCGCCAGAAATGACAACTTTGAAAGCACTGTTGAATCCGACTAGGACTACTCGTCCATCATGTATTACGTTAGCTGACACAGATGCAACTTATGAATTGAAACCTGGGACTTTACAGATGCTCCCAATCTTTTTAGGGAAAGAAAATGAAAACCCCTATTTCCATGTTAGGGATTTTGAAGAAATTTGTAGTACCCTAAGAATTAGAGGCTTAGATGATGATGCTTTGAAACTTAGGTTATTCCCATTCTCCCTAAAAGATAAAGCCAAAGCATGGCTATAAAGTTTGACTTCCGAGTCAATTGAAACATATGAACAGCTTACATCTGCCTTTTACATCAAGTTTTTCCCTAGACACAAAACATCGTCGATTAGGACGCAAATCGGTACTTTTTCGCAACGAGAAGGGGAATCTTTGTATAGGTATTTGGAAAGGTTCAATGATTTGGTATCCCAGTGTCCTCATCATGGGTTAGAGAAGGTTAGGTTAGTCAGATCCTTTATGAGGGTTTAGATTATTCGACAACGACCATGGTTGAGTCTTTATGCACTGGTGGGTTTGAAAACCAGACAGTTGATGCGGCGATGGACTTTTTGAATGAAATCGCCGATAAAACCCAG
Source organism: Papaver somniferum (assembly GCF_003573695.1). Classification (NCBI taxonomy): domain Eukaryota; kingdom Viridiplantae; phylum Streptophyta; class Magnoliopsida; order Ranunculales; family Papaveraceae; genus Papaver; species Papaver somniferum. The sequence goes on along the minus strand of NC_039364.1, from coordinate 262,191,986 downwards.
CAATGGGAAAATAGTAGGGAGCCCCAGAAAACAATTCTTCTAAGTAGAGGAAATGTCAATAGGGTAGAAGGAAACTTTGAATCAGATGCAAAAATTGCTGCTATAGCAAAGAGGTTAGAAGCTTTAGAAGTGAGTCACATTAGTGGTAGATTGGATCCTTTTTGGGAAGGCCAGAATAATGAAGAGAAATCTAATGCTCTCTATAATAACACTAGGTTTGATAATCGTCAAAAGTTTGACCCATATTCAGAAACCTACAACCCTGGTTGGAGAAACCATCCTAATTTCTCTTGGTCTAAAGGCCAGAGTCAAGGGCAGTCTAGTAATCCTCAGCCTCCTCCAGGTTTTGGTTTTAAGAACTCCTCAGGTCAAGCCCAGTTTCAGAACCCTTCTGAGAATAGAATCACTAGCTTAGAGGAATCTCTCAATATGTTAAAAAAGAGCCACGATATGTTATACAAGAGCCAAGAAATGTTAATGACAAGTCAGGCTAGCTTCCAAGAGGAAACTAAGAAGAACTTTCAAACTAATGCTCAAACCCTTGCTAAGTTAGAACTTCAAGTAGGTCAAATTGCTCAGACTCTATGTGAAAGAGATAATGGTAGGTTTCCGAGTCAAACACAACCCAACCCTAGAGGAATTCATGAAGTAGGAACGAAACCACCACATCAACTGAATGCTATTAGTACCCTTAGAAGTGGTAGAGTTGTAGACAACAAGGTAACCATGCCCGATAGTCAGCATACTGTAGACCACCCCTCAGGATCTCATCCCTCAGGACCGCTAACTGAGGGGACTGATAAAATTTCCAATGATGCTGACTCGGTTCCTGAGAGGTCTGATCCTGTGCCTAGAGCCCCATTTCCCCAGCTATTAGTACCAACGAAAAGTGAATCCAACTTTAATGACATAATGGAGGTATTTAAGAAAGTTACCATAAACCTTCCGTTACTAGAAGCAATTAGGCAACTACCGGCTTATGCCAAGTTCCTCAAGGATATGTGTACCCGAAAGCGAAAGCTTAGTGTCCTTAAAAAAGCCTTTTTAGCTAGTCATGTAAGTTCGATCATTCAGAACACTGCAATTCCTAAGTATAAAGACCCAGGTGCCCCTACCATTGCTTGCACAATAGGAAAACACCGGGTAGAAAAAGCTTTACTTGACTTAGGAGCCAGTGTGAATTTACTTCCATACCATGTGTACTTAAAGCTGGGACTTGGAGAATTGAAACCTACCAAGATAACACTCCAGTTAGCTGATAGGTCTGTTAAAATTCCTCGTGGTGTGATAGAGGACGTTCTTATTGAGGTCGACAAGTTTATTTATCCTGTGGATTTCGTGGTCTTAGATACCCAACCTGTCCCTGACCCAGAGAACCAGATACCTGTGATTTTAGGTCGCCCATTTTTAGCGACGTCTAATGCAATCATAAATTGTCGAAATGGTATCATGAATCTATCTTTTGGTAATATGACTATCGAACTGAATATTTTTAATGTCAATAAGCTACATTCTGAGCTAGATGACACATGCATTGAAGAAGTGAACATGATAGGAACCTTAGTTTCGGAGTCCTTACCAAACACCACATCAGACGATCCATTAGAGAGTTGTCTAGCCCATTTTAGCCTGGATTTCGACGATGATAGTAACATTGAACAGGTTAATGCTCTGTTGGATTCTATTCCTGTGTTAGATGTTGATATATGGAAAGATAGGTTCGAACCATTACTAGCTTCTGAGTTTACCTTAAAAGAGCCTCCTGAGTTGGAGCCTAATTATACATTTTTAGGACCGCCCGAGTCTTTTCCTGTGATTATAGCTTCCGATTCGGATAATGATCAGGAGATTAGGCCAGAGACTGTGCTTCAAGAAAATAAGGAAACTTTAGAGTGGAAGAAAGCTGAAGATGAACTACCTCATCACAACTTAGAGAAAGCAATTGACCTTTCTCAAGAACCCGATGGTCTAGAAATTAGGAACATTGTGACTAGTCTATGTAGAGGCAGCGAATATTATAAGTTTGGGGGTAGCGAACTAGAAGAATCTATTGAGTATTTTAAGGACTGGGATGATCCGGAAATTCGAGCAATAATTAGAGGTTTGTCTGAGGGTAGTAAAAACCCTAAGTTTGGGGGTAGTGATGATTCTTGTGATTGTCAATTATCCAAAGCCCCTAACTTGGGACTCGAGCCTAGTGAGGTATTCCCTGAGTCTATTCAGACTCCACAACCTGATCCTCCTGATACTGTCCAGGAGGAAAATGATAACTTAGAGACCCGTTTTTCGGATGAATCTGTTTGTCGAGACACTCATATGAAGCCCAAGAAGGCCCCTCAGATAAATCTAGTTGTCTTGCGAGAAACTTTAGATCAGGTTATGCTCTATTTGCTCATTCTTCTGATTTTGAGCATTTGTCTCCTATTAGTGGCAGTTTTATTTGGTTTTGTTGACCCGCAGTTGTTTCGACTATTGATATATGATTTGAAAGGTAACTAGCCATTTTGTGGTACTTATGTCCGGCTGAAGACTTTAAACTTAGCATCATGCTCATGCAACCAGGTAACATCTTTCCTTAACTCTTTTGCTTCAAATGGTAACCGTTTCTCCTTGTTCATGCTTTTAATTTTATCTTTAGAACATTGAGGAAAATGTTATATTTAAGTTTGGGGGTATGGGAGAAACTTTTTAGTTGCAGTATGAATAAATAAACTCCAGAGCCTAGAAATTTATGCTTATTAAGGATTGCACTAACTAATCTAAGTGGATGGAAGCATTTTGGTTGTAGGAGTTGAGGAACCAATCTGATTAGATGGAAACATCTAAAGAGTCTATTCATAAAAGCACAGAGCTCAGGTGTTAGAAATAACATGATAGTTTCACCATATCTCGTTGAGTCCTTTTCACTTCTATTTTTATTTTTTTTTAAACTATGTTTCTCTAAGTGATAGGTGGGGACCACGATTCAAGTTGTTACCAATGTTAGGGTGAATTAGAGTGATTGAGATACCATGCAAAAAAAAAAAAAAAAAAAAAAGACCGGACCAGTTAGACCAATCGGAATAAGTATTAACACTTGGATAGCAATATGCGTGTGTTCTCCCTGTTTCCGTCGCCTAAGCAAGCGTGGAATGCAGGACCCGTGGGAACTATCGTGTAATCTGCTGACAAGAAGCATGCGCTTGGATCAAAAAGATCTATTCATGCCATTAAAAAAAAATAATAATAATAATAATAAAAAAAAACATGGTTATTGTTCTGTGTAGTCAACTGCTGGTTCCCTTGTATTTGCCAGTTTGTTGATCTAGATTTAACTTATTGACCACTGGTACCCTTGTATATGCCAGTGTGTTGATATTAGTCAGACTAGTATCTCAATCCATTAGGATAGGTTCATTTTGGCGGAGGCCTTCAGACAGATATGAGAAACGTCGTCCACTTAGTAAACATCAAAACCATCTATGTTTTTCTATATCCATCTTCTTGATCTATCCATGTGATTAGTTTTGACTCCGGATATTGATGTCCATAGTGCAACTATCTGAGTAGAGCTCTGTCACTTTATATGAATTTTAGTATGCTTGAGTGCAAACTCGTGTACATCAATTGGAATTTCGCATCAGGGTACTTTTTCCTGTAGTCAATAAGTATGCCAACCAAGGAGATTCTTTAGTGCCTTCCAAGGTTCTGCGTAGATAGCTAAGGTCTGGAGTAAAGGTTTTGTGGGTATATCTCTAGTAAGCCCTCCTGAGACTATAACTCGGCCACTAGGGACACCTAGGGGTTTAAAGGCTTATTGCATACGCTAAATGCAATCGACGATGCCTGCGACAGTGAGTTAGGATTTTATTTTTATTTTATTTTGCTCGAGGACTAGCAAATAATAAGTTTGGGGGTATTTGATAGACGCATTTATGTGTCTAATATAGCTCAATTGTATATAGTGTTAGTGCTCAATTTTGTACTTATTTGGTTATTTTATTTATTTGTAGGTGTTTTTAGAAGAATAAGGTTTTGCGGCGAAATTAGCTGAAAATTCGGCGTTTGGACCTCCGTTGAAAGTGTACCGGAAGGACCCAGCAGCCCGGATAAGGGGTAACCTTTCCCCTTTACATTCAAAATACTATTTTGGCGGGAAACACATGGCTTTCACGGGAAGATTTAGGGTTAGAGTTTTGATCGAGTTTTTTTGGAGACTAAAGGCTGATATTGATTGGGTTTACTCCTTAGGCCTAAATAGGCCTGGTGAAGTCTTTGTATCGCACCCAAATTGGATGGAATGGCCGGAAATTGGAATCAAAGTCAAATAAGGAAACACGGCTTCATAGGTTCGAATTTGGAAATTCAGAGAGATTAAAGGCAAGAAATTCGTTCCAAAGATACATATTCTAACTAAGGAAGATTTTGGTATAATCGGGAGATCTCAGAAACGCGTGAAACAAATTTGGGAAGGAATTATTGCCGTGACTGCCAAGGAAGGAAAGAGGAGATTTCGATGCGATTTGGGAGAGATTCGATGACCCTTTTGTGTATAAATACGTTTCTTAGGGTCCCAATAAGGGGTTCGAACAGTTTGGGGCCGAGAAGAGCACCACAGGAGGCGTAAATCAGAGTTTCAGAATTTCTCCTGCTGCTGTTCCGCCATTAAAGAACTCTGAAGAACAAGGAAGAACGGACCGCCGAGGACAGACTTAATTCTAGAAGCGTCAATAGCAGTAGTCAAGTGTCGTAGTTCAGCAGCAGTGGTTTATTATCGTTCTTTTCTGGACGCCTTGTGTCGGTCGCAGATTCACTGTTTTATACTTTTTCATCTTTTTAATCAACTTTTGGGCTATAAACATGTATTTTGAGCAAGTGATTAATATGATGAGCTAAACCCCAACACTGGGATGATGGAGGAAGCCCTATTTCACGCATGTGGTAATTCTAATAATTCTTTTATGACTATTTGCATTGATTTTTAATCGATTTATCATTTTTATTGAATGGGTGTGATTTCGTTTGATGGTGTATGCTTGGTCTATGTATTTTTGATACATCATGCTTTTGATTTACAGTCATTTCTTTTCAAAAATCTATTTTTGGCAAAGAACAAGAGTCCATATTTTTATTATTTGAACTATAATTGATTGAAATTATTATTTGAGTCGCATGAATGGAATTTGGTGGAATCCTGAGTCTCAGTCTCTCTCGATATTCGTGACAAACTTATGAATATATTTTTAGTATTTTTATTCTTAGTTCTTAAATCAAACCTTTACACAATCCAAGTTGAACGAACTTTACTACCACTTTCAAAACTACATCACCAATCTCCTATTTGCTGTTTTTCATCGATTAAATGACGGTTACAGTGTTGGGTTCGACTCAAAATTGAGTTGCGTTTTTAGCCGAACTGTTCTTCACAAAAGCTTCTTGTAAGTGTATATGAACAGTTCGGCATGAAATTTCATGAAATTTCAAGCCGAACCTAGTCACAGATAGAGATGCATAGGGGTTTGGCGTATTCGATAATCATAATATGTGCCGAACCTAGCACATTTACGAGGTTCGGCTATTACGATATTCTCAATATGTGCCGAACCAATAACAATATTTTAACCCAAAAAATAACAAATTGATGTTCGGCTCATACGATTTTAGAAATATAAGCCGAACCAGTAATTATTATTTTTCCGGGCAATTCAGGATGTTGTTCGGCTTACTATAAAACTTTCATATAAGCCGAACTAGTGTCTAGAAAAACGGTTGGAATTGAAAATTATAGGTTCGGCGCATGCAGTAAACATACTCAGTGAGCCGAACCGTTCATCAATTGGTAGATTCAGCTCATAGATGTGAGCCGAACCTCAACCCGTTTCGCCGAACCATGATCCAAAAAATCATCTAAACAACCTTTTACAATTTAGAAAATTATCTTAATCACTAAACAAAATATTTAATCACTAATCAATATTACTAACACTAATACGTAAAGGGCAGATTTGCCATCAAAAAATTTTTGGGTTAGGGGGTTATCTGATTTTGCTATTTCACAACCTTTTTTGTCTTTATTCAATATGCCTAGAAAGATTTTGGTATGCCCAAAATCAGGGTTCTTTAAAAATTGCTTTTTAGAACCAAAATTTAGGTGGGCTCTGAGCAAAAAGAAAAAACTTTTTGCGCAACTTGTGATTTGTGAGATTCTTACGCGTAGTACCCAAATACCCAGCAAGAAATACCCATTGGCCCGACTTTTGTCCAGTGCTGTGGGACGGGCCCTGTAAGTTTGGGGCACCAAACGCGCTTTTGTCGCTGCTCCCGGGGAAAAACCCTCCTATTCTTTATTCTCTAAAACCCTCATTCTCTTTCTTCTCTAGTTCTTCCCCATTTTCAACTTCTCGAACACAACCAAACACTGTGTCTAAGAGCATCATCGAAACCCTAATTCTCATGGAAGATTATTCAAACTCAAATATTTTACCCTAACTTTCGAGGAGTATTGGAAGTGTTTTGGAGTAATGACAATGGCTAGTTCTGGGGATATTGAAGAGATTATTTCAAAACTTTCATCAGATAAAGTTAAAACTCGAGAAGTATGTTTTCTATACTTCATTATTTTCAATCATCAGTGTAGTTGCAGTAGTCAAGAACTCGAAATGTTTAAAATGCTTCGATTCAATTTGATATTTTGATTTTTTTTTTTTTGAATATTTTTTGTTGGATTTTGTAGGAAGGAATTAAGCTGTTGAGTAATTGGTTAGAAGGAGAAAGATCGTTTGGATTCTGCAAAATTCTTAGTCGAAATACTGCGAAACTCAAACCTAACGAGATTCCTCACTGTAAGTTTTGTGTTGTATTTGAAAAAAATCAAATGAGGATTTTAATTTAGTGTTTTCTTATGTAATGTTTTTGATTGTTTGTTTGTGATTCAGCAAAAACCTGGCCGTTCCTTATTAGGGTTCTCATTGGATGTATTTCGTCTGAGATATCTATGAGCAAGAAGCGTCCACCAAAGCTGATTTTTGCCAAAACTCTTCGCATTGCGATTCAACAGGCTGAGGATACAAAATTTTCAGGTTAGGAATAAAAAAACGTTGGGATGTTTTTCTAAGGATATTTTGGTGGAATGAACAAAACTGGATTTTCTTGGAAAAATCCGACAGTGAAAAACTGGATACTGATTGAATTAGATACTGATTGAATTGGACGAAATTTGCAATTCCAGATACATTGAACCCCAAAAATAGGCAAGATGACACCAGATTTCCCGTTGTAACTGTATTTTGCTTTGCATCTGAAAAGCTAGTTACTAACTAAATAACCATGGAACCACCAAATTAGTCAGGATTGTGTTCTTTACAATCTTACTGCACTCAAGCCAAAACTAGAAACCTGAAAATTGCTGATGTGGGAACCGTTGAGTTTTGCAATTAATAACAATATAACATTCTCTAGTCATCTGTTTATTTTGAATGTATTACATAAATGACTGGACTTCAACAACCCTTAAAAACATGAAAATTCAATGGCATTTTGATAGTTGCATTTGTTCTATCTTAGCCAAATGCCGCTCCTGTTTTTCTTTGGTCAAGAGCGATTGGATGTTGTAAAAGTTTTTTCAAGCTTCGTTCATTTATACTGACTGAAGGGAAAAGGGTGCCTGGTAGTTGATATGGACAAGAATTGCACGTTTTGTTAGATTAAAGGCTGTCTACACTAGTCAGGAAGTAGCTCTTGTGTTAATAACTTAGAATCAGTACATTTGAACTCCTTAAGTGTGTATTAATTCGATTTTTATCATATCTCATTTGTTTTGTATTAGGCAAGATGCAGCTCTTATTATCCGTTGTCAAGTCACTGTTTAGTCACATATGGGATGTCTTGAGGGATGTTCCAAGCTACCAGTCTGAATACGGGATCATTCTCCGACATCTTATCGCTGTAAAAGATTATAGATTTCATATGAGGAAGCGGGTTTATTGTGGTAAGTACATTATTTATATATGAAGCTCTGGTATCCACTGTTTCGATGTTACTTCTTTGTAATCTTTCATCTCTTCACGCTGGTAGGTCTAGTTCTCTTGTATTTGGGGAAGGTGGAAACTAGTTTAGATGGAAAAAGCAACATTCAATCTAACCCAAAAGAAGAAGTGTTTCGCTGCATCCTGACTTTGCACTCCTTACTAGAAAATCCTCCTGGGGATTTCCCAGATAATCTTCGAGAAGACATTGTGAAGGGGTTTGTTGGGATTTTCTTGCACATAAGGTACTGTACACCTTGCACAAATTCTTATCCGTGTTACTAGACCTAAAGGCTATGTTCCTTGACTTCGTTTGCATTGTCATTGAGCATGTTCAAATGCCTTTTGTACGACAGGGATGAGGGGAAGATCTCTCGCAAGCTTATTGAGTGCATTAACACATACTTGTGGAAGGATGGTCCCAATCTGGATTCTGAGCCAATGGAAATCCATTCTGCTGTGCAAGAATTTGTATTTCGTTGTTGGCTCACGACTCATGATCGTGCTCTGAAGGTAGTTTTTTTTAGCGAGTCTCCATACTTACATCTTTTTGTGTGTGGAGGCTGTATAGTCTAATAGTTTCTGTTTTGCAGGACGCACTTGTCCTTTATGCAACATTGCAGTTAAAATTAATCAGAACTGCTGCTGATGGGGGTCATCTGGTAGAACAACTTCTAGATATTGTTGGCAAGGATTTAGATCAAAGCAATATAGCTAGCTCTGCGGTACTATGGTGAGTGTAGGTGTCCTCTAGATTTTATTCTCCAGGGAAGCTCCGTGGGTTTTTCTGATGGATAATAATTTAAGTGCTTGCTGCAATCAGGGGTGACACATGTAGGGATGATAAGCTTGGAACGTTGACGAACTTACGTTGCGGTCTCTTGGAGCTTGCTGCTTCTCTATTTTACAGGGTAGTTTTCTACAATTTTCAGTTCTCAGCTATTACACGATATTGGAGCTGTAAATTCATGACTATTCCGCAAAATATATACATCTAAAGATCTTAAATATTTATGAGTGATATTTGATAGGCTTTTGCCAGATATTTTCTTTTCCAAAGACTCATTGACAACTCGTGCAGTTCCAATTTGGTATTCCAAAGTTTAAGTTTTCAAGTTTATATTTGATATTCACAATTTCTATTGAACACAGTAATACATTTCACCTAAACATTGTTAAGACTTTCTGTTTGAGAAAAATCTCAAGAGTATTTCGGATGCTTACAGATGATTTCTTTTCCTCCAGGCATGTGTAAATATAGGTAGTTCCAAGGCATCAAATTCTGAGAAACGACCTAGAAGGGAGAATGCTGCTACCCGTCTAAGACAGGGTCTGATGAAAGGGAAATGGTTATGGTATGTTGTAACCTGTAGGCTCATATACACACACTGCACTTCGCAGCTTGTGATTACTGGAAAAAGCCACAAACCAATGGTGCTTTTCGTTTTTCTAATACAGGAATGGTGCCTTTTGTTTTCTTGTCCAAAACTATAATTCTCGTATCCCTAAGGATTTTCTTATCTACTGGTTTGAGGGCATCTGTCAAAGTTTTGAGAGGTAAGTGTATCTGAGTGTAGAATTCAAGTATTCAAGTAAAAAATGTGATTGTCAGAATCTTTTCATCAATGATGGTGTGCATGTGCAAGCCCTGTTATATCCATGGTGTATGCATAAGTGTTGCATATCATGTCTCTTTTCAATGACTTGGATGCGTAATGATCTTTGCTAGGATTTTGAACGATGGAAATAAAGAACACTCATACGATGGTTTGCTGTGGGTATTGCGGTAAGTGGTTCAATTCCTTCAGAGATATCCTGTATTTGTCTAATGTTATCCAGTTGGCCAGTCTTTGTGTTATATAAAAAACACACATTCTTTCATGAACATACAAAAATGAAGGCGTATAATATCGATATGTACATGTGATATGGTAATTGATGGCACACATAATCCGGAGGATGCCCATAAATGTCCCATGGCAGTATATTACTTGTTAGGAGAAAAGGAAAAAACGTTGCACACAATATGTAACTATAATCATCTTTTGAGCTAAAAACTAATTACTTGTTAACTTGTTCTGAAGGAGCCTGCAGGAGCTCTGCTCTATCCGTTTGCTTCCTATTTCAAGGGCTGATGGTGCACATAGTTCGTCTCCTCCACAAAATGAGGTTAATGTTAGTTTTGGTTGGTCGACTAGTCATGTATTTTTATAGTTAATGTGCATGTGTATGTCTGATATTCTTTGTACCAGAATGGAAATTTTAACATTTGGAACTGAACTACTGATGGGCTGACATATAGCCTATCTCTTCAAAATATAGATGCATCCTTTATCAAGAAATCTAGTCATTCTGCAATTAATGAGTGACAGTATTAGACGCCCATCAATGGGCTGCAATGTTATTTCTTATTTGGTCAGAATAAAAGCCCACCCTCTTCAGTAGATACAACATAGTTCAACCTTCCAGTTATTAATTCAACATTAAAGACACGTTTAGTTAGACCAATGCCTCGAAACACAACTGAAATTTATTATGTACCCCCCCATATTGCAACAAGGTATTTTAATTATGCAACCATTTATTTTTACCTACAAATTTTGTTTGGGTGTGTTAGGAAAAATTTCTTGAATGTATCTAAGTAAAACTTTTCGCTTGACTAACATTGCAGCTTGGAGCCAGTTGGAGCAGAATATGGAGCTCTTTGATTCACGGGCTACCTATATTCAGTAATGTGACTTCTGTTGTAAGTTTGCTTGTACTGATTTTTGCTGTTAGAATTTGATTCTTTTGGTGGATATATACTAAGAGTCTAAGCCCCAGCTCACTCTTGATTTTGCTATTTTTGTAAATACAGCAGATCCGGTAACTTATTGTATTACCCCTACTAGTCCATGTCCACCTATTCTTTTGCTTCTTTTATCATTTCTATGATGTCTTCTTAGTTTTAGTAGATCACACTTTAACTCTTTTCCCTGTTTTCGCCATGCATTTGCTGCATTATGCACTCCACTTAGAAAATTCATTTTGTGCTCAAGTAATATATTTACGTTCCCAGCTCTGTTGCTACGTGATCATTAAGGTGATTAGTTTAAACATGTTTCTTGATACAGGCAGATGCTGCTTTAACGCTGCTTGGAAATATTATTTCAAATGTAAGTCTGGCGCTTCCTATTACATGGTGTTTTGTTGCTTCTGTTAAGGTATCATCATCTTACACCATAGTGTCTCACATTGTCATTTTTCAGGAGCTAGTACAGATACCTATTGTACCTCATGATGTGTGGGACCTTCGCTTATTTAAGCACATACCATCAACGTAAGCGGTTCGATAGTTGACCTTTTCTTATTACAAGTTTTCTTTTTATCTTATTTTTATGGTTTTGGCACATAACCAGGTCAGCATTGTACTTCATTGCCTGCTATTTTTCAAGAAAAGGTTCACAGGTATATACTTGCTATCTCTGTATTTGTTTGCTAGTGGTCAAGGCTGCATTTGTTAAAAAATTTAGTAATGAATACTGATAATTTTTAACACCTGCAAAGAAGATTCTTATATTCTTATGCAATAAAAATTGTGGAACTGTGGAAGTTTTCACCTATGACCGTATTTATCAATTTTCACATCTTTAATTTGATTAAGCTTATATTCTCTATTAATATTGATCATGTTCGTACAATTTGTTTCTGTTATGGACCCCATTCGTCTGATATCGTTCTAGAAGCTTATTTTTTGACATGGTTTGACATTCAATTGCGTTTGGATAGCACATGTGAAACACATTACAAAAAGCTTACGCTGATTTGATATAATGCTATTCTTGTGTTTTGTTTTTACTTGTGCAGGGTGACATACGAGACATTTTACATCTCAGGCAAAATCTTTTAAGATCAGTTTTGGGATTACTTAACTGGAAGGTTTGGCATTTCATTTTTTCTTTTGCGTTTCACTTTGTAATTTAAACAAGAAGCAATTAAAAATTTAAGGTACTCAAATGCATCAAACTGTCATTTCTGGAAGTTGTGTGGTAGATCACAAGAGAGAGTGTCTTCAGTTTCTCTTTACCTAGGCCGGATTCATTATTAAATTTCTGAACAATAAATGTTTTCCATGGATGTTTACTATAGAAAGTTACATTTGAATTTTGTTTTTTGAAATAAAAAAGAATTTGCCAAATTTCTGTGGTTGTTGGCATGGTATTGAAGCTAAAAATCTATAGGGATGAATAAACAGCATAGCACTGGGGATGAATAAGCTAAGATTTGAGGTATAACTGTCCAGCATAGGGATGAAAGAAGTGGTTTATCTAGCCATCTTAGACCCATACACTCTTCTATGCAATTGTTATGCTTCTTTCAAAAGTCATATTTATGCCAGACACATGGTTGTTAACATTACACTTGATGGTCTTAGGAGGTTGTGTATATGAATAAACAGCATAGCACTGGGGGAGTGTTCTTGGAGATGTGTCTGCTCCTTGTTAGTCTCACAGAATGTTGTCACATACATAGTCCTCTGTTTTATAATTTGAGCCTTTTGAGTTGGCTGTTGTTGACCATTTTCTACAAAAATTCTCTATGTGACTCATTATAGTAGAGATCGAGTCTTTGCTTTTATGGCTTCAAATTACGTGAAATAAATAATGGAAGGGAAACAATTGGTGTAATCCAATTTGCTGTGGGATAGGTGAAAAGTGCTAACATTATTCCTTAATGTTCATTAAATAGTTTGTATTTAATTTTGTTTTCTTCCCATCTGGAGCTCCATGTTGTATGAAATTTCCTGTTCCCTTCATTTTTCTTTCAATGTTTTGGACTTAGACTGTAATGCTTTGTTAATGTGTAAATCTTTATTCAGGAAAGCTTTTTGCTGAATGAGTCTTTGATGATGCTATTGCCAGCTGCTATGTTTTCCCTTTGTGGGGGTTCTGCTCCTTTTCCTCATCGCTGCAAGGACCCTTTCCTTTCAAACTCTATTACTGATCCTTCTGAAGATGCTGAGGATTTATATAAGGTTTTTGAAAAGCTTGTTTTTGCCCTGGATCTGACTTTCTTAAGTGCATGTCCAAATCGGTAACTGTAGTGAAATATTATTCTTTTATTGTAGGGGGAGGAACATGACCAAAATCTTCTCAGTGGACCTGTTGAATGTTCAGTGGAAGTCTTAGCTGAAATTAAGCCTATTTCTTCTGTAGAGGTGTTTTTTATTTATTTATCTATATTTTAAACTTTCTTTAAACTTAAACTGGTTTTGTAAGTTTCTAACTTATGGTTACAAATTGATCTTGTAGTTGTTTCAATCTGAATCCCACCATAGAGTACGTCTCCCCCGTCAAGTATGGATTCCCTTATTTCAAGAGTTGGAAAACCACATTCTTTCAGTTGTTATGGATAAGGAGATTGAAAAGATGCTTCTTCCGGAACTCTTCTTCTTGAGCGGTCTCTTATGCAACTGCATTCATGGCTCACTTCTAACACGGTAAATCATATATTCAGAACAATGTGATGATCTTTTGCCAATTCCGTTGTTCTATCCCGTATGCATGGCTTCCGCGCTTCATTGTATTTGTCACATTTTATTTCTCGCAGGTTAATAGATGCAAATTCATCCTTCGTCACCAAAATGTGCGAGCTTTTAGTAAGATTGCTCCAGCATGCTGTTTCTGTCATTAACGAAAACATAAATAGTATCCGAAGACATGGTTGTGCTGGCTCTAGTCTCATTCTTGATGGAACAGGGTCCACTCTAGTTTCTCTGAAGAGTTTGATTTGTTCTCCAGTTTTTAGTAGTGGGAAAGATCAAAATATTTTTGCTGATGTACTTTCTGGAGCTATTGTACATGCTGTTGAGAAGCTTTTAAGGGCCTTCGCAAAACTATTTGAGCAATTTGGTGATGGCTCAAGGAGTGAATATTCTGATATAGCCACGGCGGAGTTGTTTTCTGCCTCTGAAACTTGTCCACAAGGTTCTTATCTGCTGGGTGGCAATAGGGCAAGGATTGTTGATATGGAATTGGACGTGAATGAGGATTCTAAAGATAAGGATTTCACTAGCAAGGTTATAGTCACTCCCCTTTCTTCTGTGAAGTGGAAGGTTGACATGATCTCAGTGATGACAAATTTTTTCACCGTATTACCTGTTATTACATGGGAAATCTTGTTTGATCTGATGCACAAGGAAAATGATTCTGAGGTACGTTGAATGTTTTGATGCATCAAGTGATAGTGTTCTTCTAGAATGCTAGCTGGTTATTTCTTAATATCTGAAATTTCTTTTTGTCAGGTCTCTGAATATATTCTGTATATTCTCTGTAAACATCTTTCAGGCTCCTCATTTGCCAAGCTCCCGGACTTGGTACTGCTCTTAGGAAACTTCTGCAAGTTTTCACTTAAATAACTTTTGGGATTAGTTGATGTTTTAGTGTCCACGCTTCAATATTGATGTTTTAGATTTACAATACTTTTTTCTTTTCCTCTTGTGCAGGTGATTTCTGTGAATAAAATGATTGAAGTGAGAGTGTCTCTTAAACTCTGTTGTGTTAATATATTAACTGCCACACGTGGTTTGCTTGGAAACCTAATATCATCAGGCTATGGTGGAAAGAATAAAAAGTTAAATTTATTACATACACCTGGTAGACCATTTGAACAGGTAATCTCTTATGTTAGTTTTCTTTAGTATTGGTTGGTTATGCTCAGCATTATGATAAACAAAGTTTGAGGGAGTTAGGGTTAATAGTGCTCTTTGCTTAAAAAGATGAAGGAGGGAGATAATCTGGCATTGTAAAGGCACAAAAAGTTTGCCCAAATTTTCAATTTAAATTGCATCCAACTGTTCTCATTGTTCTGAAGTCATACCTTTTTTGGTTACAGCATTTTCTTCTTATTCATTTTAAATAAAATTCCCATAGTTAAAAGCTAATGAAAAGAATTTAGATCGTTCTCGTTGTTCTGAAGTCATACTTTTCTTGGTTACAACATTTTCTTCTTATTCATTTTAAACAAAATGCCCGTAGTTAAAAGCTAAATGAAAAGAATTTAAATCACCTACGTTATTTGTATATTTCTCTTCCACTTCGTCCATCATCAGGTATATTATTTTCCCCAAGAAACAATTAAGATCTCATTGTTTGAGACTTGATAATTGTCAATTTGTCATTTATCGAATCTCAGTATTCTACTTTTGCTTGATGTCGGATATACAGAGTGTAGAATCTCTCCGCGACATGGTAATCAAAATTGGGGAATATGATCTGCTTGACTGGCCTGGACGTGCTAAACTGATCGACTGCATATGCAATTTCATTATACTTGACCCTTCTATTGGCCAGGTGATGATGCCTATTTTTTTTGTTGTCCATCATATCTTTTCATGGGTGTTGCTTCTTCAAGTGTTCGGGCCATATACCTGGATATTTTTTTAGATCGGTTGTTCTGCATTGCTATCTTCTTATAATCTTCGGTTGTCGTACTTACACTCAGGTAATGATCGAAAAGCTTCTTACAATGCTTCAAGATTGTGATTATCGAGTTAGGCTGTTCTTGGCTAGGCGGATTGGAGTTCTTTTCCAGACTTGGGATGGTCATAATGAGCTCTTTCAAGATGTCTGGTGAGTGAGTATCTGGTTAATAAAATACTATTAGTGTGTTATCTTTATATTTCCGATGATTCTATGATTGTAGTAGATAGTATTTAGTGACACAAGAGGCATAACCTCTTGATCCTCTGGTGCTGGTTTAGAATGGACCTGACTGAAACTAGTTGTTGATTAATTTACTTGCTAAAAGGGGTTTTAAAGGGGTTCAACTTTAAAAGAGCCTACTGAATACCTAAATGAAATTTTTTCCCTTTAATTCTGGAAAACATAAAGAGTACACACAGCAGTTTCTGCTAATTGATCGTCATACTTTCAGCTATGTAATATGCCTGCTGCAAGTCTAGCTGAAGGAATTGGGCCGACAACCCTGTGAATTACATTCTATATGGACTAGTAACAGATTTTGAAATGTGCTGCTAAACAGCCTAAACTTGAAGCAGGTGGTTCAGTTTTCTAAATTTTATTTGTATGGTTGTTGTTTTGTATGTCTCTAAGTTTGTTCTGTATTTGATGGAGAATGCCACTGATGATAGGTTTTTGGTCTCCATAGCTGAAACTCTCAATGGCTGCTTTTCATATTTTACCTAATCAAGGGGATTGTTTAAGCAGTTATATTTTCATCCCATTCTCCACAGTTCCAACTTTGGCGTCAAGTTGGTGATGCCTTCATCGAAAGCACCTGTTACTGCAGCAGAGGTCCTAGCTGCAGGTCCTCATCCTCGTCCAGCAATGGAGACAATTATTATTACTTTGGCACATCTTGCATTTCACAGTGAAAAGATCGAACTAGAGGTACTGATTCACTAGATTAGTGTTTGGATCATATGTACTGTGTCTTGATATATTATCTTTCTGGAATTTTCCTTAACTTAATCATTCTATATTGTTCTCCCATGGGAGAAAATGTAGGCCATTTTCATCATTTGTGTCATAGCAGCAATTGATCCTTGTCAGAGGTATAAATTTTTACCTTGCATGCCCCTGTCTATCATATGTGATTGGCGTTCATGGTTTTCACTCATTGGGAAATTTCTCCAGGGAATTGGCTTTTGCCGTACTTGATAATTTGTCAAGTAAACTCCAATACACAACTAGATCCAAGGTGCTGTATCCAACTTTTCTTTACTAGTATTTTTATTAGAAGTTAACGGTGTTACTACAACTTCAACGGATTAGAGTACATTTACTAAAATTACTATGGTACTGGTGCATTTTAAAGAGTTTCAGTCCCTTACGTTTGGGATCAGTTTATTTGTTCTCCCTAAATTGCGCAAACCAACATTTTTACCATACCATCATGATGTCTGAGATATCTCTGCCTAGTTTTATGCGATCTCAAGAACTGGGAACTTGATAGCACACGACATTATAGCATGTCAAGTTAGTCTTTTAGAACTATTATAGGTCTTGGTTATGCATGAATAAACCGTCTCAATCAACTCATTCTTTTATTTATAGCCTAGATTGATACTTTTCTTACATTCCGTTAGTCTAATCAGATTAAGACGAGCATGCTGATACTGTAAATGCTCGTTTATTATCATCTCTCACTTTCTTACTTAGTTTCCTGCAGTACCTAGACCAACTTATGGGAGTCATTCTCTTTTCTTGGGTTGCCTGCAGAGTAAGCGTAGCTGCACTTATGGAGGTAATGTCTTTCCACCGTGAGATACTTCTGTTTGGCTAAATTGTTGAAAATAGACCCTCAAAGTTTAATTTGACACTGATTGGTTATTAGTAACATCTACTATTTTTCTTTAACGTGCTACACATCATGTTAAGATACAGCTAATGTTCATTGCAGATACGGGATCTTTTTATTCTCAAGTCAGAACCTAGTTACTTCATGCAGTATTGCTGTCCGTGGCTACTTCCAGCTCTGATTCTGAGCGGGGACACTACTAATCTGAAGTGGGTTGCTAAGGTATTTCTATAACTTCATCTCATTTGTCCTCTTTCTTCTACACAACCTACTCTATCACAAGCTCAGAATGGTTAGCTTCCAATAGGCATAGAACTTTTCATTTTTGAGAAACCTGTTATGCTGTTGAACATTGTCTTGCATGCTTTTATCTGCTGCCTCTGTACATGCTTTTATCTGCTTCCTCTGTACTCTGGTGGAGGGAATGAATCAGTGTGCATGTTCCTTTGCTGATAGCTGCTCCTTGGCATTCCTCTAAACCATGTAGTTTTACTGATTTGTTGTTTATTTGCGTATAGGTTGCTGGTCAATCTTTGGCAGTTCTTGTGAAAAGCCATTTTGTGCCAATTTTTGGTGTCTGTATGGCATTGCATGGCAGTAAGAAGCTGGGAAGTGAAAAAGGAGCTGTAGTACTTCAGAGTTCCATATTAAGTATTGCCGAGATTTCTGAGCTTGAACGAGACAATCTCATTAAGCAACATATGGTTAGCATTTTTCTTCACTCCTAGAACATTCCCAAGAATTTTAGTTGTTTTCTTATTTAAGCAACTCCCTAAGGATGGGCACATAAACCTAACTTCTGGAATATAAAAATTGATAAACAACATTTCTGGAACATAAGTATTTGACTTCCGGAAATGAGCTGATTTCTGAAAATTAATTTCTCCATATCCTGAAATTAAACGGGGTTTAGCTGCAGTGCGACCAGTGTCAATATATGTTTTAATGATGTATAATGATTTTTCTAAAGAAATTTAGAACCTCAAAACAATCCATATCCTAGCATATATCTTTTTTTCTTTTGGGTGGTGGATCATCCTGGCTGTAGGAACTAAGAACTGGGTTTTAATGCGAGTGTAAGAAATCTAACACCTAAAGTACATGATACTGAAAGAACTCAACAAGTTCATTAATCTGGACAACTGGCTAGCTTAATATCAGCTGGCGGTAAGTATTACTTACCAGTCTTCGACCAGTATGAACCTCGTAAATAATAAATTGCTCAGATTTTCTTATGTATAGTGAAGATAATCAACTGTACGGCATACAGATGATCTTATGGCTGATGGTAGGGGTTGATGCCCTATTATTTAGTATTTTTTACGTCCAAGAAACAAACAGATTACAACCTTCTATAACTTTGATCAGTCATAGGCATTCCAACGGGATCATACTGAAACAAACTATAACATTTTCATTCCAGTAATTACCTAATAGAAAGGTAGGTAGGACAGTTTGTGCAGTGATTTTATTTTGGAGGGTGTACCACTTAGTTTTGATACTTGGTATTTATATCTATATGAGTGGTATCCTGTCGTTTATCAAGATTGTTTATTTATTTGCATATCTCATTTTTTGCAGGTGTCCATTGTTGGCTTCATTCTGTCACTTTCTTCTTCTGCTTCAGGACCTGGCATGCCATTTTTCTCCATGGATGTTATTGTGAAAGCAATACAAACAGTTGTTGATGGATTCTTGGATATGTATATTGCTTTCTGTTGTGTTTCATATACATTATTGGCACATGTTTCCATTAGAATAACAAAAAGCATATAATACTTCTATTTTAATGGATTTTTGCAGGGAGCAGTGCCCTTCAAATGTTGGCATTGTTGACAAAATCAACATATTTCGTGCTGATAGAGTCTTTAAGGTCATTTTTAATTTCCTAAATATGTACATGACCTTAATGGTGTCTAATCTTTTCTTCTACTTAAGGGCTAACATTGTTATACTTATCCTTGCGAACATGCAGTTCATAGTAGATATGCATTACGAAGTTACTGCTGCTATTCATCATCGACATAGGTGCCATCGGTTTTCTGGACTTGAGGCCCTTATCACCGTCATAGGCCATAGAGCTGCAATTTCAAGCACTTCCAAGTATGTAATGTCTGCGATTTCTAACTTGTTCAGCTATAAACTTCACCAGACACTTTTTATTTTGGAAATCCATAGAACCTTCTTTACTTTCTCATTAGTTGCTTACTAGTTCTTATTCTGCTGAGCACGAGTACTAGCTCTAGTTCAAAATGTTCATGTTCCGCAGCTCTCAAACTTACCTGCTTTATTGATTTCTAACATTACTTACTGTCTTTGCAGCTACCTTTTCAACTTAGTTGGGCAGAATATTGGAGATCATGCTTTACAGGAGCAGTGCTGTCTTATTTTGTCCATGTTGCTCGAGGCATTCAAAAATAACCCCTCTAAAGATGCAATGTGTGTGCTTGGAGAACAACTTCAGGTACTCAAGTTCAGCTACTTTATTGGTGTAGACATACCTCTTCTCTCTCTCTCTCTCATTTATATCATGCTCTTGCTTTCTGCTGCAGTTTTTGGTGTCGAAATTGGTGTCATGTTGTATCCCGTCTGAAAACAAGGGAGATCTTCCTAGTTCCCCATCTTCTCAAGTCATGTGTTTGCTTCGGCAGTTAATTGTAGATTCCGACCCCTCGCTTTATGATTACATCAGAGTAAGAATCCGACCCCTCGCTTTATGATTACATCAGAGTAAGAATCTATCTTTTAGTAAAAGGAGTTACAGAGATACGTTTCTTATTGTGAATAATAATTATCATGAGTACTCTTATTGGAGTTGATATTTTCTGCGTTTCCAGTCTCGACTTCAAATTTTGTGGCTTACTTTTAGCTTGGGTTGATGTTTGTATTGCCATGGCCAGGAGCTGGAACCTTTTCCAGAGATTGACGGCTTTGATGATATTCGAGAGTTTCATCAGGAACTTTGCAAAGACTATTCCACAAGAGATCACTTCTTGAAGGTAACTGCTCAATGGGGCCATAGTTCAGTTTATTTACTCGTTCACTTATTTGTTAAAGCTGTGAAGCTGTTCAGAGATTTCCGAATTCTTTTGTTCTAATGTGCATTATGTCATTTGAAGTTTGTCAGAAGAACATCATACCTTCCTCAGAGATTAGTTTTATGGAGGTGCCTTCTTATCCTTGCTAGCTCAATACAGTCTACACTTTTCCATATATTTACGTGTAGCCGATTCTACATAAATGATGGATTTAATCATTGTATTATTTATCTCTTACAGTCTTCAAACGTTACATAAGAAGCTGCTTATGGGTGAAATTATTCAACCAGAGAAGAATGTGGAAAATGCAGTGGGTCAGTACAATTGCTGGCATTGTGAACCTGAACTTGTATCTTCTGTCTGGACTCTAATTCGGATGTGCGGTTCTAATGATGCTATCGATATAAGAGCATTGGTGTCGGATTTCATTTCTAGGGTATACACAAATTTATATCTTACATTGTTTTCCTGCTAAGACATGTTTTCCGCATGGGTTGTGTGTGATTAAGTTTCTGCTGTTGATTTGTAATACAGGTTGGCATTGGAGATCCGCATGTGGTAGTTTTCCATTTGCCAGGTGATTCCAGTCAAATGTCTCTTTCTCAATCGCTTGAACAGGGTGGTGCTACAGAAGTTGGGTTTAATTCTGACACTGGACTACCTGAAGAACTCCTTATCACACTTGTAAGGCTGTTAAAGAAGTATCTACTCGACGAATCTGTTAACATAATAGACATGACATCACGAGCTCTTCGGGTAAATCGTCTTTTCCTTAAGTTCAACATGCAGATTTTGTGAGCGCCATTTGTTTGTGTATGTGTTGTTTCTGTTTTCTGAGATCTTCAAACCGCATTTGTTTACGTTTCCAGTTAGTTGAACTGTTGAAATAGTTCAGCTTTAGTTTTGTTACGGAAGTATCAGTTTGAAAACAGATAATTCCGCTATTTCAAGCTTGTTATATTCCCAAGTTTCGGTTAATAGGCATACATGCTTGATAACATTAGGAAATGTTTTCTAGTTAAAATGTGGAGCCTCAGAATTCCGGAGCTTTACATTTAAATACTTATTTGCTCTAGTCTTAGGAATGACATGATGAAACCTTCACAAAAGTTTCTTGCCATTACATTATTCATATTTCATGCCTCATTTCTGAACCAGTGTGAGCTAGACATACTTTAGATCTCAAGCTTTAGACAATACCTCAGTTTCAGCTTGGGCCTGGCTTAAGTAGGGAAAAGAGTGAATCTTCATTCTTTTTCCTTTACTTTCATATTATCGTGTAATTCTAGTTTGGAATCCTTGGATTATTTAATAATTAAAAAAGGAACAATGTTAAACAGTAAAGCTGTAACTGAGTGGAGCCTAAGATGGTACTGGTTTGGAAATATATGTGGAATTTGGATTCATATTGAATGTGCTCTCACTTGATAAATACGATATGTTAGAGTGCAAATACTTTCTGATTATTATGTGTTGTAACTACAGATTATTGCATAATTTTTGTTTCTATGGCTATGCATTACTCATGAGATCTTCATGGTCTTCAATTTTAATCATTGAGCATCTTCTTTAAAGGGGATATTATCAACGGAAAGGGGACAAAGAGCTCTGCTATCACTGGATTCTTACGAGAGGTCTCTTATTATGGTACACAAACTTAACTCAATTTCACAGTGTGTAGTAAAAATACTGTATGTTACTGTATTTGAATCATTGATCACGTGAGGCATAATCCAGTTGCCGGCTATGAGAGTATGCTCATATATGTAGTTGTTTTATGTTTGTTAAGCTTGATTCTTTGGCTGCAGGTGCACTCAAAAGGGGTTAATATGCAACTTGTTGAGAAGTTGCTATCACAGTCAGGAAAAACATCAGGTGGTAGACCCATACTTGTTTAATATGCTCTCCTTTTAGTTTTCATAGTTTTGATGCTTATTAGCAGTATTCATTGTCGGCTGTAAGTCCCCTAGCGCTATCTATTCTAGTATATGAATTGCGGACATCAGTTAAATTGAGAGGAAAATTTCCTTTCCATTGCCCTGGGAGTGTGCCTCTTTTAGTTGTGTGATCACAAGGACCACTGCCTTTGAGAGAGCCGCAGACCCTCCGATGAGTCCTAGTTTTCAAGATCAGCTGTTATTAGCCTGTTGTGACAGTTCAAACCTATGAGATCTACCACTAACAGCAGTTAGGTTAACTACCTGCCTTGCTCGCTCTTCTGCCTGGGGTTTCGATATGGCTTTATGAATATGTCTTATGTAGTTTCTGGAGACAGCTGAGCTCCATTACCCATTCATTATCAAAGGCCCATTAAGATCTTTCATCCACTGTCGTGCATATCCTTTCTTTTGTTTTCTTTTGAGCTTGCTCTAAGATTCCCACTATTAGGAAATTTATTTTCTTGTTTCTTAATCTTCACCTAATTTGTGTTTCTTGGGTGGATGCCTTTTTCTTATGAGTTCCTTCACTGTTCCACTTAACAGCTGAAACAATTCCACTGGAGAATTCTTCTCTATGGAAGACCCTTGGGAAAACGTACGAGACTTGGATCTGTCCTCTTGTTCATTCACTTATTGAGCATACTGATGATATGATTTTAAGGTGTCCTTTCTGTTTTACTTTATCTCAGAAAATTCCAATTGTGTTTAAGGTATTCAGTAAAAGCTGATTTAATAAATGCTAAGCTTAATTCCTGATTTCAGATTATGTCAAGATATTGTTTTGATGAAGGATGAACTTGCGGAGCTACTATTGTCACATGTCTTGGTGAACTTAGCGAGAACGAAGGGTTCACAAGTTGATCTTTGTAAATTAATCTCCTCGCAGGTTTATCAGCTTACCTACTGTCACTCTACTTATGCATTTGGACCCATTTCGGTGTTATCTCTTTGTGGAGCTATTCATTAGGGTCTCCAACCGACCATTCCTTGGTTGCTATAGGGGATAACTTTGTACTGTTGTTTCCCTTTTTGTTAGAAATGTACTGGTACCATATCCTACGTGCACCAATTTTTACCGTGATGTTTTATCTATATTATGTATTTTTGAATGCAGGTCCAAGAAAACATCTTTACGGAGTCTAATGAACTGATCAAATCAGTTCAGGTTATGCTGGATGCACTAAATGAAACCAGACTATATTATGTCATGGAAAGAGGGGGCATTTCCTCAGCACCACTCAAGCGAGATAGTCCGAAGGTAGATGATAAACAAGCACTTTTGTCAGGTGTAGCAATTTAGATGCTTCTATCTTAGAGTTCAGTGGTCATTCTATTGACATATTGAGTTGCGCTTTTGCAGTATGATAAACCATCCAGTTATACCTCTAGGTCTCGCTCCACTTCTGAAAAATCCAAAGCTTTATCAGCTACTTCGAGTTCAACGCCGATATCAACCCAAACATGGGAGAAAGTAAGGCTTGTCTTATGTGCTTGCAACATTTGAATTGTGTTCTTGCTTAGTTATAACCAAGTTTAAGAGCACTGCTCTTACAATTTCTTCTACAACATTCCGTTTAAATTGATAACTTAGGAATCTAGTTTTCGTGTTATTCTTACACATTGATATGTTGCCAGGTATATTGGCTTTCAATTGATTATCTTCTTGTTGCTAAAGCGGCCATTGTAAGTATCGCTTTCTCTGTTTTGTCTTTAATCCATGGTAAAGTTGTTCTTTTATTTTTTTCTCAAGTTGGATGTATTTTCTCTGGCAGCACTGTGGCTCATATTTCACTGCTGTTATGTATGTGGAGTACTGGTGTGAACAACAATTCAATTGCCTAACATTAGGAAGCCCTGATTTTTCACCTATTGAGATGGTGAGTACAAAGATTGAGTCAACATTCTGAAAAATAGGGTCAATAGATCAATGCTTCTTGTAATTTTTTACCCTCCACAAGAATTTGGACCATAACCTCTGTATTTGATTTTTTTCAGCTCTCACAACACATCGAGATACTTATATCAGCAGTCACACAGATCAACGAGCCTGATAGCTTATATGGGATCGTCCAATCATACAAGGTTAATACGTTAAATTCATGTGTGTGGATGTGGATGAAGTGTACAAGCTTTTGAAGAGCCTCGTAGGAAGAGGTTACTGTGATTACTTGTGCTTTCTTTTTTATTGATTATCGTATTTACTGTGTTTGTTTTGGTCACAGTTGAAATCTCAAATCATTACCTATGAACATGAGGGTAATTGGAGTAAGGCTCTTGAGTATTATGACTTGCAAGTGCGATCTGTGCCAGCAGGGCAGTTAGAAGGCTCTCAACGCAATTTGTTGCAGGAGCATTCTCACGGGTCTCATCAGCTTCCCTTTCCTAAATCTGAAGCTGATATCCATCAAAAGAAATCTTACAAAGGGCTTATGAGATCTTTGCAGCAAACAGGTTGCACTCATTTACTAGAGTTATATTGTCAGGGATTGACTTCTCAGAGTAGCCAGTTTGAACATGATTCAGAATTCACCGAATTACAGGTTTAATAGTACAGCTTCTGGCTCAAAGAAGAATGTTAATTGTTCATACTTAACGTCTGCTGGATTTTCTTTTTATAATACTTGTTCCTGTATTTGTCTTCCATATGTATTTCAGTATGAAGCTGCCTGGCGTACTGGAAAGTGGGACTTTTCCTTACTTCATGTGGAAGTTAATTATCAAGCGACCGGAAAACACAATAAAATTGATCATTTTAATGAAAACCTGCACAGGTAAACTTTGCTGTAGTTCGAGTTTTGACTATCTTGCTGTGCATCTGTGTAGATACTGTTCTTAGAAGGTTTCTCCAAGTAGTAAACT
This sequence comes from Papaver somniferum, assembly GCF_003573695.1. Taxonomy (NCBI): domain Eukaryota; kingdom Viridiplantae; phylum Streptophyta; class Magnoliopsida; order Ranunculales; family Papaveraceae; genus Papaver; species Papaver somniferum. The sequence continues at coordinate 262,166,846 of NC_039364.1, read as the reverse complement.
TTTTATATTTCTTCTAGCCTGCATTTCAACAGATGATAAATCAGCAAGTAATTGTTCCTCCCAGGCCCGAACTTGGGCCAAAGTTGACGATGGTCAACTTTGGGGAGCAAACCAAGGAGGCATCAATTTTCTTGTCTGAGACCACTTTCACAACTGCCATCGTATGTACAATCTTAAGACTAAAGTCAACTCAAACTCAAGGTAGTACACCTTAAGCATGATATCATGCTGTTACATATAGCTGTTAAAGTGTTAAGTTAGTTTTAGTGTAATATTACCGCAACATCTGAAATATTAGTTTAATATGAATAAGATCAATATATATATATATATATGGGTCCAATGGTTAAACCTGTGGTTAAAGTATGTTGACTTGGTCAAATGGTTAGAGGGCAATATTTTTGAAATTTGCTTTGGGCATCCTTAAGGTTGGGGCTGACCCTGGTTCCTCCATTTATGCACTCAATTACTCATCTTGTCTTTTTACGGATTTCTTTTTATGCTGGTTGGTTTCTGAATTCTAATAACGGAAGGCTTACCTAAATTATAAGCTTGAAGTAACTCATATATATGTAGGATGATATTTTATGAGCTCAATCAGTAGGTATAAAGTTGCTGGGATAACTGTGATGTTTGGTTCATTCACTTGGATAAAATGACCTCTAGTTCGTTTTTTGTTTTGGTGCTTGATTTATTCGCAAGTCTGGTTCTCTTTCTCTTTCTTATATAGTAGGGTGTATGTCTTAATTAACCAAGCAAAGACCTGTCGTAACTTACAGAACATTCTTCTTTTTTCAAAATTTAGCTGTTTAAAGTCATTACAAGAGGGGGACTCCGATGAGTTTTACAAGAAGCTTATAGATTCAAAGCAGGTGCTGATGATTGTCTATCAATCTGTTTTTGTCTTTTCATCATGTTAAATTTCCTTGCTCATCAGTCTTTGTTTTTGTGTTAGGGACTTGTTTTATCGATCCATCATGCAAGCAAAGAGAGTACTGAATATATCTACTCCACAATAGTTAAACTTCAGGTTCAGAATCTTTAAACCAGTATAAATATTTTCAGCCACCATCTCAGCAAAATTTGACACTTCATTTTGACAACCATCCTGCAGATCTTAAACCATCTTGGCATGGCTTGGGACTTACGGTGGAATCCATCTTCTCGTAAAGAAACAAGATTGTATTTTGAGAAGCCAAAAGTTCTTTCTGAACCTACCATTCCTGCCATGGATCAGGTATCATTTTCTGTTTTAACCAATATTGGAATCTAGGTCACATTAGCCCTGAATCAAATCTAGGTCTTCCTTTTTATCTTGTTTCTGAAGCTTGTATGTTGTCAATTTACTCAAAAACCGGATCTGAATTGCGGTCTTGTTTTAATTCAGATGGAACTGCTGAATATGGATTGGAGATTCATTTTGAATCAGACACAAGTTCATATGACTTTGTTAGAACCGTTTATCGCATTCAGGCGAGTTCTACTTCAAATTTTGAATTGCAAGGACTCCACAATACAACATCATTTGGAATCTGCTTCCACTCTTCGTAAGGTTGTCAACATTACCTTAAAAGTTGTCATTTACGTCTTATGACATCGGGGATCTTTTTTTTTATGTCATTTTTGATGTTTACAGGGCGGTAGATTTTCCTTAGCTGCTGCAGCTTTACACGAGTTTAAGTTACTCAGTTCTGGAACTGAAGGACAAAATTCAACTTCAGATATATGTTTGATGGGAAGGGTACGCTGTTCTTGTAGTTCTCTTTCGTATTAGAACAATTATAGTTTTGAAGGGTTATATGCACGAGCCAACAACACAACAACTTGCACATGACCCTATATATACAACATCAGCTACCCGTGTCATAGGACTGAGCATTTGCTACATTCAAGAAATACTTCTAAAGAACTAGGTCTTGTTTTTGCAGTGTTAATGTTACTAGAAGTTGCAAGATTTCTGCCTCATTACCATTTTATGTATGATAATCTCTAGGTCTCAGTTGGTGGAACTTGTAGCAAAATTGTTTCTTTGCCTAGAAATGTTGTCAAAATGCCTAGTTTGAGCAACTATGTACTTGGAACCCTGGGTTTATCCTCCTCATCTGAACCATAAAAGTATGACTGTTAAGCCTAATTTAGCTGTGCATTTGCTTCCTGGATGCCTCTTTGCCTTCTCATTTATATTCCAGTTATGACCTTGATGAGGGACTGATTTCTATTGTTATTACTTGATGATCTTGTATGTATAACAGCTTGAAGAAGCTAAGTTGCTACGTGCCCAAGGTCAACATGAGATGGCTATTAATCTTGCAAAATACGTCTTACACTATAACAAGGTGAAGAGAGAGGCTTCAAATGTATATCGGTTGGTTGGAAAGTGGTTGGCTGAAACTCGATCTAGCAAGTAAAAAATACATTTCACTACCACTGGTATGTTTGGTAAAGACTCTAATATGCATCACAGAGAGCTGATATATCTCTTTTACCTTTGCAATGATGCAGCTCAAGGACAATTTTGGAGCAGTACCTTAAACCTGCAGTGGAGCTCGCTGAGCCTAAAAAAAGTGTAGACAAGAAGTGTATACAGAGACAGTGCCAAACACATTTTCATCTTGCACACTATTCTGATGCTCTATTTAGAAGTTATGAAGAAAGGCTCGTCTCTAATGAATGGCAAGCAGCATTGCGACTGAGAAAGCACAAGGTACCTGTGTTGTGAGTGCACTCTGATTAATGGTGATGATATTATGTGATTCCATTCTATATGTTAGTTGAAATTTGTGCAGACAAAGGAGCTTGAAGTACTTATCAAACGACTAAAAACTTCAACAAAGGCAAGTACTACCTTTTAATGCCACTTTTCCTGGTGTACTGCCATTCTTTACCTTCCTGTGGGAGATAAGTTATTGTTGAATTCTTGCTTTTCACTTTTGACACTTTTCTCAATGTGTTCTGTAGGCAGAAAAGATGGATTTGTCGATAAAAATACAGGAATTGCAAAAGCAGCTCACGATGGATAAGAGGGAGGCTGAAAAGCTGCAGGTATAAAATAAATGGTCTTGTTAATTTTAGAAAAAGTTACCATGGATTGATGGTGTATGCTTACCAAATAACATGTATCTCAGTTGTTGGCGTGTATGTAGCTTAAGGTCATGGGTTCGAGCCTTCACAATATAAAAATAATAAATAGAAAAAAGTTTGTGTAAGCATGATCTCCTTAATTTGACCTTGATGCACATCTTGCTGTTAATGTTATTGACACTTCACAACACAGAAGGAGATAATCATCAACACTTGAGAAATCAGCACATCTCTCTGTTAATGCCGTAGAGAGTAGATGCTTCACAAGACAAGATTAGATGATCATCAACACTTGAGAAATCAGCAATCGCTCAAACTAGACTATGCCTGAAGGATATGTGGCCATTCATAACACAATTTAATTATTTTAGTTCATTCATGCTGAGGTTCAATTTCAGCTGAAGATTAAAGAAGACTGGAATGTTGTAAATGGCTTTATCTATTTGTTAGTGTATCTTAGGGATACTTGTTCTATCCCGGGGCTTTCTGTGTATGTTATATAGTAACAGAAATAGCACTTTCTTTTTGTTGAGGTGGATGGCTGGATGGTGACATCTACTATGCTATAAAATTAATAGACCCACCAGAAAATTACTCAAAAGTAATTGGTACCCAGGAAGTTATGTACTAAGTTAGATCTAATCAAAAATAGAAAGCAGTCGATCTGAAACTCTAGTAAATTTTCATAGGTTGTCCATTTGGACCATTATTATATGTAGAATACTTTGTTAATTTGTTTGGTTGCAATTTTTCTTCTCAGGATGACAGGGACAATTTCCTCACCTTAGCATTGGAGGGATATCAACGTTGTTTGGTCATAGGAGATAAATATGACGTCAGAGTGGTATGTGCCTATTAGAATATCATCTATATTGAATTTAGAGTCCGATGAAGAACTTAGAGCAGTTCACTGCTCACAAATGTGTGGATATACATGATGTAAAATATTTGAAATATGAAATATCACACTTTTTTATTCTAGTTGTCTCACACGATCTTTGTTAATTATTATCATAATGTCCAGCATTCCCACATTTTTCTTAGTTATAAATACAATGTTCTTCTTCATCTCTCTCCATATTAAGTTGGTTCTAAAATTCATATGAAGGAATGCCTAAGATACTTCAGCTCTGTCCTATCAGGTGTTTCGACTTGTTTCTCTGTGGTTCAGTCTGTCTTCAAGGCAAAATGTTGTGAATGCCATGCTTAGTGCAGTGAAGGAAGTAAGTGTTCAAACACAAACTGAGTACCTTTTTTATATTGGATGCAGTATGCTTTGGTCTCTCTTGTGAAGAGTTCATTAGTTTTTCTAGTATTAAATAAGAACTTAAGAAGAGTTCATTAGTTTCTGTAGCAAGAAATTTTATACTGTTGTTCAAACATCTCTGCAGGTCCAGTCTTACAAATTTATTCCATTGGTTTATCAAATTGCATCGAGAATGGGTAGTTCGAAAGATGGACAAGGGCGGCATAGTTTTCAGGTATATCAGATGATATTCATTTGCTCATTTGAGTAAAGATATGGCAACTTTCTATTTATCAAAGACACTTGTGCTTTGATGCAGTATGCTTTGGTCTCTCTTGTGAAGAAGATGGCCATTGACCATCCGTACCATACAATACTGCAGGTGTGGACATTAAACTTATATTAACTTAAAAATGAATCAGTGTTTACTCACTCTTGTTTTGTTATAGTAATTACTAGTCATAGATGCTTCAATCAATAATGGTTTTCATGCAAATTTTTTGCATCAGCTTCTGGCCCTAGCAAATGGTGACCGAGTCAAGGACAAACAACGCAGTAGAAACTCATTTGTGGTGGACATGGATAAGAAGCTAGCAGCTGAAAATCTTTTAGACGAATTATCTGCACACTATGGTGCTATTATTAGACAGGTAATACCACCATCACTTTAAACCTTAGTCGAGTCAGATATATTTCTATATCATTCTGATTTATAAGTATATATACTGTTATAGATGAAGCAGATGGTGGAGATATACATTAAACTGGCTGAGTTAGAAACAAAGAGAGAGGTTGGTTATTTCGTTACATAGTTATTCCATCTGTGACATATGAAGTAACGCTTTGATATTTTTTCTAATCTTATAATATTAGCGTAATCTTTGGTCAGTGCTCTTTGTTGGTTCAACTATCTAACCATATAACTTCTACAGGATACAAACAAAAGGATACCGCTACCTAGAGATATCCGAAGCCTTCGACAACTGGAACTTGTAAGAGCATTTCTGTACTTACATGAAAGAAAACGACGATGTTTCGATTTTACCTACTGAAACTCTGCAAGCTGATGACAAAATGTTTAACCCCATGATTAATCTTTGGCACATCTCACTTTCAGGTACCTGTAGTGACAGCTACATTCCAAGTGGACCCTAGCTGTCAGTACCCTGAAGGATCTTTTCCGCACTTCAAGGGATTAGCCGATTCTGTCATGTATGCAAATAGTTTAGGAGTTACATATTTTGCGATGTTTTTTTTTTTTTGATCAGCAAAGAAAAATAAAATGATCCAAAATGGCAAGAGGGTAGAAAAGGCTTGTACCACCCTTGAGAGAAATACAAAATGAAACGAAAACAAAACTAGTAACAGGCTACTAGCTTATGATCAAGGAGGATCTAAATAAGCTCTCGGCGAATTTATCATTACATCATTTAAACTGCAAGACTCAAACTCCTTAATAACTAGGGACCAAGTGAAAAGATGATATTTTGCGATGTTGAAATCGCGCTGCTAAATTTTCACGCATTGTCCGAGACTATGCAGGGTAATGAATGGTATAAATGCTCCAAAGGTGGTCATATGCATGGGCTCTGATGGTCGCAAGTATCGTCAACTAGCAAAATCTGGAAATGACGACCTACGACAAGATGCTGTAAGAGTTCAAACTATGTCTATTTTTTATCTTCATTTCGTTTGCAGCGAAGTTCGTGCGTGGCAATTATAATTCCTGATCAAAGAGAAAATACAGCGATAATATCTGAAGTATAACTTGTACAGTTTTAGTTCTCAATATTTTGAGCAGACTTTATGTTCTTAACATTACATTTATGATCAGTACTTGGTAATTCCTCTATGATGCTTACAGATTGATGGTTGTACAGGTCATGGAGCAGTTTTTTGGTTTGGTAAACACTTTTCTGCAGAACCACCGCGACACATGGAGAAGGAGAATAGGAATTCGCACATACAAGGTATCTACAGCTTTTGCGAATTAATGACATTTTTTTTCAACATTTTATATTGTTATGCTAGAATTTTTTTCTGAATCACAGTGAGTCTTTGCATACGTTGAAGCGTGTATGTAAAATGGCTGTCAATTGGTTGATCTTTTTATTATTGGTTATTCTGTACTTAATGACAAATGCTTTGTTTATGAAACAGGTGGTTCCATTTACCCCAAGTGCTGGTGTCCTTGAGTGGGTCGATGGCACTATTCCACTCGGGGAATATCTTTTGGGAAGGTTGATTTGCTGTAATATTTAAGTGCTCATATATGATATTTATGCTTCCTCAGAGATGTTTGATCACATTGATTTTGCCTCGTCTAGCTTAAAGAATGGAGGTGCACATGTGCGTTATGGAGTAGGAGACTGGTCATTTCTTCGATGTCGTGAGTATATGGCTAAGGCAAGTGACACATACTTCTACTAAAGACCTTTCATTTGCATTATGTACTTGCTGTTGGTCTAGGAAACATCTTAGCATTATACGTTTTCCTTATGCAACTGTGGGACACGTATTGACTTCCAGAGTAGACCACAGTATGTGAAGATACAAGATGACTAGAGTATGGACAAGTTCTACCATTTACCTTTTTTTACCATATTAAATCGTTAATTCTTTGTAAATATAGGAAAAGGACAAGCTCAAGGCTTTTCAGACTGTCTGTGAGAATTTCAGGTTCAAACTTTCTTTTGTACTTTTTGGCCATTTTTGCTAGTATAACTGAAAAAGTCGCTCACTTTGACTATTTGTGTGATCATATTTCTTGCAGGCCTGTCATGCACTACTTCTTCTTGGAGAGATTCTTGCAACCAGCTAATTGGTTTGAAAAGAGACTCTCTTATACACGAAGTGTGGCAGCTAGTTCAATGGTTGGTGTACTCTACTTGTTGAATGGCAGATTCCATAGTGCACTTTCTCTTCCACCAATATCTTCTTTTCTTGTTTCATTCAGGAGTTATTTCATGTTCTTACCATAGACATGTCAGAATTCTTGTTCTAGTAATGAGCAACTTTTTCTGCAGCTTAGTCATGCCCATGTTACCTAATCTACTCAAATACGGTTAACATGCTGGATTCTTACTTTGTTTCCTTTCTGATTCATCCTTGGTTTGTTTTTTTAACGTCTCAGTGGTGCTTACATTCATCAGCTCAATGATAGTCCCACCTGCAGATACTCTTGACTAAAAATAATAATAATCAGTCTCCATCATCAATGATATCCACAATCACTTTGTTTTACTGTGTCAACCTTAGTAAAATTAGACGTCAATTTTTCATTTAGCAGGACTGCTGGGAAGTAGCAGTAACATTGACACCTGCTCATTCTCAATGCAGGTGGGTTACATCGTTGGGCTTGGTGATCGACACTCGATGAATATTCTCTTAGATCAAGCCACTGCAGAAGTAGTTCATATTGACCTTGGAGTTGCGTTTGAACAAGGCTTAATGCTCAAAACACCTGAGCAGGTTTGTCTTTTTGTGTTCCGTGGAATAATAGTTTAGCACTTTAGCTGCACAAGGGTACCTGAATGTCTTTCTTTGCCATCTTTTGCAGGTCCCATTTAGGCTAACAAGAGATATTATAGATGGTATGGGAGTCACTGGAGTTGATGGCGTCTTTAGAAGATGTTGTGAGGAAACTCTATCTGTTATGAGGACCAATAAGGAAGCACTGCTAACCATCATTGAAGTATGATTAATCAGAAGATTTTCAATTAAACAAACAAAATCCAATTGTTTCTCTTTCTTACATCAGAGTACTGCTGTGCAGGTTTTCATCCATGATCCTCTCTATAAATGGGCTTTGTCTCCTCTGAAAGCTTTGCAACTTCAAAAGGTAGGTTAAAGACTATCTGTGATGAGTTTTTTGCTTTCATCTGGTTCCCCAAATTGCTGTTCATTTGATACCGTCTGGATTCTTCCTTCCACTGTATTTGCTTTTCATGGTCACCCAGAGGAACCCAAGTTGAACGAGAGTGCTTTGGTATTTCGAAGAAATTAGTAGTTAGTTTTATTGTTCCTTAATATAAAGTACATCTCAAGTAAAGGTTCTGCTGAATTCCTCCGGGATGGGGCAGATGAAACAGCCTTTTAAGTCTGGCAAATTATGAACCCGGATCTTGAAACAATATACCCCCAAACAAACCTGAAGCTATTTGTCTAGTTTTTTCATTCTTTCAGAGCTATCTAATTCTGTAATTAAACTTACCAAAGAAACAATAACTTCTATTCATCATCATCGTCATCGTTGCAGGAATCGGAAGATGATATCACAATCTTGGAAGATTCACAAGATGTGTACGAAGGGAATAAGGATGCTGCTCGTGCGTTAATGCGTGTGAGACAGAAGTTGGATGGGTATGAAGAGGGTGAAATGAGAAGTGTTCATGGACAGGTAATCTGATTGAGTTAATTTTAGTGCTTAAAATTAGAACTAGAAATTAGTGCCTCATCGGATGCAGATGTTGTAGGACCAGCAACTACTACTGTAAAGCCATCAGTCGACCACAGTTCTCATCAGTTCGCCTTTTTAATACTTCACTCTCTTGGGAATATTATGATTGTGAATGAAAGTGGTTGACCTAGTAAGCCAGTGAATGGATGTGGTTGATCTTGTAGGAAAGCCAGTTACGTATCAACTTTTTATAAGGTCTTTCCATCAACATGATTTATTAATTTGAACTATATTTTCTTGCAGGTTCAACAACTTATACAAGACGCCATTGACTCGGAGCGTTTATGTGAAATGTTCCCGGGATGGGGAGCTTGGTTGTAATAAAGAAGATTAACTAATACAATGTATCCAAACACAATGTACAGGTGTGCTAACAGCGACAGCCAGCTATAGGATCCAAACACAATGTACAGGCGCGCTAACATTGTCTTTTTTTTTGCCCAACTATTGTAATGCGAGTACGAGGTTTGGAAGTAGCTGCTGTTTTTAGCTGTAATATCTTTTGTATATCAGATATGTGAAATGTTCGGGGTTGGGGAGCCATTTTGGATTCTGTCTATTGTAACAGCCAGCTATAGCATCCGAACACAAATGTATAGGCAGTTTGTTTTGCCATTTTGGATTCCATCTTTTGTAATCCTAGTATGAGGTTTGGAAGTAGCTGCTGTATTTTTGGTTGTAAATGTCTGTACAGTAAAAAGATTTCCGGAAAAAAAATAGATCGTATGGTTACTTATTGCTATTACTTTCTCTTGTGGATCTTGTGATCATCTCTGTAATGGGGTTCTTAAGTTTGGGTCACGATCTGTTTGACAACCGCTCCAAGTTTGGTTATGATTTTCTCCAGCAGGTACAGGAGTTTCGACGATTTATCCGGCGAGTTCATTGTTTTCCGGTTTATAGAGTTTCATTGCAGCCTGCTTCTAGCTGTAGTCTTCAGAGTATTTTAAAAAAATGTTCTTCAAGGGTTGTGGATCATATTTCACCGATTCAAACCCGCCCGGATACAGGCGGGTGTTATTGTTACGGTTACTGGTTTTTTGGGATTCTGTTGTGTGTGATTCTGTCAATTGAGATTCGATTATCAGAGATTCGTTCCTTCGTCCGGTGTGAGAGTGACTTGCAGTCAGGGCTATGTAATTTATTCTTCATGTTCTGTAACTTCCAGGTTTAATCCCTGGTTTACTTGTTAAAAAAAAAAAAGAAGGTTACTTATTGCTAGAAGGCTATTATTGGGGCGTCACATTCCATTAGAGGGGCGTCACTTAATAAGACAAAAACGGGTCACCCATAAGTAATATCAAAAATCCCTTATCTCAAATAATTTTGTAATGACTAAACAACCCTTATTTAGTTAATTTTAACTTAATTTAATTAGATAAAAATTAAATTAATGAATTTTGTTGTATACTTGATGAATTCTGGGGCAAAGTTTTTATGGGAAGAAAAATTGACCGTAAAATAAACTTCTACGGTTGGAAATAATCCAAATCTAGACGTAAAATCACTTCTACGGTTGGAAATATTCCAAACCTAAACGTAAAGCCACTTATAAGGTTGGAATTAAAGGAACCTGGACATAAAATGAGCTTCTACGGTTGAAACTAATTCAAACCTGGACATAAAACTACATACATATAAAATTCTACGGTTGGAATTAATCCAAACCTAGACGTAAAATCACTTCTACGGTTGGAAATAATCCAAACCTGGACGCAAAATCACTTCTACGGTTAGAATTAAAAGAAAACTGGACGTAAAATCGGATTCTACGGTTGGAATTAAAAGAAACCTGGACGTAAAATGAGCTTCTACGGTTGGAACTAATCCAAACCTGGACGTAAAATTACATGCAAATAAAATTCTACGGTTGGAATTAATCCAAACCTGAACGTAAAATCACTTCTAGTTAAAGGGTAATCTAGACATTTTGTATATGTGTTAGGATATCCCACAACCATTTTTTTGAACATTAAGAATCCAAGTAAAGTCTCTCTATTGGAGTGTGACTCCCCAATAATAGCCTTCTATTGCTACTATTGGAACGATTTTCTGGAGACCGCTCTGCTTTTTCATTCTACAGCAGCCACTTCATGCACCAGCTGTATAATTCTTTGTTGCCATTTAGGATTAACTCCATAAAATATAACCCTATTTCCTCATGAACCAATTTTCCTAGTATAGAAAGCTGCCACTTTCGAGGATTTTTAAACTATTGTACTTGTTTTCAAATATGAAAAGGAATAGCAGATTATAGTAAAATTCACAGCTTTTCTAGTTCGACATTGTCATGCCCAAGTATTTCTTCCTATTGGTTGACACTGCTCCATTATTATCTGGTATAAGAACTTTGCCGACTGATAACAGTCTGTTCTGGAACCACTCAGTTACTGCAAGACACGAAGGTACTCATAACGTTCCAGATAACAATCCAAACCTTTTTCCTTCAACAATTTGACACATCTCTCCTAGTCTTGCCCACAAGTTGCTTCATTTTCTGTGGAAGATTGTTGGCAACATTCTCATTGTCAGAGTAAACAGCCCAAGGATACGAAGCAGCTGAAACTATTTTTTTCTCCGATGTCAAGCTGCAGATGAATTTGCTAGTTAGTCACTACTCCGGCAATTTCTGTAATTTGCAGTGCATTGGGCCCATGGCAACTCAGTGTTATAACCCCACCAGTTCTTCAAAGAATCAACGACACACCATAGTTGTCGGAAACTGTAGTGTCACGTCAATAAAAAAAAAAGCGAAAGATTCGCATCACGTCAGATTCCACGGTGGCATTTATCCAGAGAAAACGCCCGGTCCCACCTTTCTATAAAAAGGCCATATAAAGAGGGACCTTCTATTCTTCCGTCTTTCATTTCTAGATTGTTCATCACTGGTTTTAAACACTCTCTCTCTGTCTCTCTAACCGGAGAATCTTCTCATATACCCTTCGGATTATCATCAAGATGCAGAAAAACGGTTCATCTGGATCTCGTGACGGTACTAGCAGCAATATCAGTTCATCTGGAGATCATCATGCACCGATTCTTACACAGAAGGAAGAAGAAGAATCAGAAACATCACCGAACCATAAATCGTCAGGTGGTAGTTCAATGAAAAACGATTTATCATTAAGATTTAGTTCTCAGAAATCATCAGAATTCCCGCCAAAATCATCATCAACCAACAAATCAGTTTCTCTCACTCCTCCCTCTTCATCTTCTTCTTCTGATGCTGACTACAACGAGTTAAAGATTCTTGATGAACTGTGTTGCATCCATCTGGAAAGTGCGTCAAGAAAAGTTGAATATCTTAGGAAGAAAAAGGAGGATCTCCTATTGGTTAATAAAGCTCTTAAGAATAGATTGTTTGCATTAGTTGAGCTCTCGCTCAACATTAGAGATAATGGAGGCAGTACCAACAACAGAGTCGTACCGAGTCGTGAAGCTGATCCAGTTACGAGTCCAACCAGGGATTTGAATCATTTGATGAGATACCAGTTCAATTTCAGTCAGAGGAGGGAGTATCTTCGCCAAATACCATCTCCTTTCGTTCTATTGTTTCCTTCTTGAATCAACCTAATTCTGTTGGTACCGATTCAACTGCTCCTCCTTCCAACACAAACACCAACGGACTCCGTTTTGCTGCTGCAGCATCCGTTCCTGAAACTGTGGTAAGATTAATTGTTTTCCCAGTATTAATTGGCTTAGTTTCAAGTTTTTCATACTAATTTATGTCTAATAACATAATTCATTGATTTTTTGACATTCTGAATTCAAATGAAATGTTGATTTTATTAGATTTACAAGAAGTTTTTTTTTTTGTTTAATCTTAATTTGTAGTCTTTTGTAGTAAACAGTTATACACAGTTATTCAACTGTTATGCATCAACAACCAATCCTGGACAACTCTTCTATCTGACTGTTTATGTGTATCAGTGACAACCTGTCTGTTGTCTGTACTGCTTAGGTGTATTAGTGACAGCCTGTCTGTTGTCTTGAGTCGGTCTTGAGTCTGGATATAACTAAGATTCCAATCTCAGTTTCCGTATGTTATTTTGTTATCTTCTTGTACAGTTTCTGGCAACTTTTCTTGATTTTATTGCTTCACTTTTCTTTTATTTTTCAACTATGGAATCACAAATTACTAAAATTCCTATTCACACAATGTCTAGTCTTGTTCCTTCTAAACTTCAAGAGCATAATTACATTACTTGGAAAGCTTTACTTTTACCTTTATTCAAACGTTATAATGCTTTAGGTTACGTTGATGGATCCAAGCCTTGTCCACTCAAGTATGTCTATGCAGTCAGAGGAGCAGATGAAGATCGTACTATCAATCCTGATTATACTCGATGGTTTGAAGAAGATCAGACATTAATTCTCTGGATTCAATCAACAATCTCTGAAACTGTAATTTCTTATGTTGTTGGAGCATCAACTTCGTACGATCTATGTAAATCAATTGAAGAAAGGTTTTCTGCAACTTCTTCAACACATATAATTCATCTTAGAACAAAATTGTCAAATATCAAACAAGGTAACTCAACTAATACTACCTTTCTTAATGAAATCAAGAAGATATCAGATCTACTTTCTGCTGCTGGATCTGCTATTAACAACAATGAAATGGTAGTAAGTGTTCTCAATGGTCTTAATCCTGCTTTTGATTCATTTTCTACTTCAATTAAAATTAGAAATCCACCAGTCTCTCTAGGAGAACTTCACAATCTTTTGTTAAGTGAAGAAATTGTTGTTTCTGAGAAATCTAAGCTGTTTACACAATCTGAAGAAGCAAAAGCTTTTGATGCTTTTAGAGCTTGTACTCGACCACCTTTCTTTCCAGCACCACAAAGATTTAATCAGTTTTCTCACAATTTTCCAAGAAACACCTATTCATACAGGTCTCCAATTCCACAATATCAATCTTTTTCATATAGACCTTCATATCCTCAATATTCACCTATTTCATCTTCATCAACTTTTCCTGTGAGAATCCTCAACCAAATTCCTATGGTGCTAGTACTTCAACTGCAAAAGTGACAAAACTTCCTTGTCAAATTTGTCTTAATGATGGTCATGATATTCTGGAATGCACTCATAGAATGAACTTCTCTTATCAAGGAAGAGAAATTCCTAGCAACATTCATGCTATGTTGGCCTCTGCAAGTTTAAATGGAGAGAATCCTTGGTATGCAGATTCTTGTGCAACTCAACATATCACTTCAGACATGTCATATTTTTCTGATTATCAATCCTACAATGGCAGTGAACAAATTCAAACTGCAAATGGTGAAGGTATGAAAATCTCTGCTATAGGTAATGTTGTTAAGAATTTAATGCATAATCAAATTCTATTACCTAAGATACTTCATGTTCCCTCAGCTTCACAAAAGTTACTTTCAGTACATAGATTCACCAGTGACAATAACTGTAGTATCACCTTTGAAAGTGATAAGTTCTTTTTGAAGGATCTCTATTCTGGGAGGAAAATTTTTCCAAGGGCAGAGTAAAGATGGACTATATCCTTTTCATTTCACATCATCCACATCACCAACATCACCAACTGTGGTTTCTTCTCCTCATGGATCAGCTGCTTGCTCTGCTAAAATCATCACTCCTCAACTGCTACATAGAAGACTTGGACATCCATCTTTTCAGTCTTTACAAAGAATTTGTCATTCTTTGTCTTTAACTTTGTCAAATAAAGCACTACTATGTAGTGAGTGTCAGCAAGGAAGAGCTCATAAACTTCCTTTTAGTTTGTCTACTTCAGTGTCAAATAAACCTTTGCAATTATTGCATATGGACTTGTGGGGACCTAGTCCTGTTATATTCAATAGTGGCTATTCTTACTATTGTAACGTCGTTGATGATTATAGTAAGTATTGCTGGATATTTCCTTTAATGAGAAAATCTGATTTTAACAATATCTTTCAATATGAAGTGGAAAATCTCTTTGATCTAACAATAAAGACAATAAGGTCTGATGGTGGTGGAGAATTTATCAACAATGAATTGGGTAATTTCTTAGCTAGTTGTGGTGTTTCTCATCAGTACACATGTCCATACCAATGTAGTCAATATCGGCCGTATCGGCCGATATATCGGGGATATTTCGGATATTGGCCCAGAACGATACGATAAGAAGGATATCGGGGATACGATATTCGCCCGATAATATCGGCCGTATCGGTCGAATATCGGCCGTTTCGGTCAAATATCGGCCGTATCGGTCAATACGAAATTTTCCTACATTTCCCTATATGAGACGGTATTGGTCGTTTTCTATAAAGTTTAAGGGTAATTTTGGCGAAGAAAGTCTTCCAGGTGGTAGTAGAGGTGCATGTAGCTCTCGAAGCAAGTTACTAAAGTTACTCTTTTGTTTTTTTGATAAAATTGATGTTATCTATTATATCTTATCCGAAAATGTGTGGAGAAAATGTTTAATATAAAATTATAGTCTCTAAATCTAGAACCGATATTTCAACGATAATATCCCCGATATAAAATCGTACCAGTGTATCAGTACCGGCCGAGATGAACCGATATCCGATATTAACTACATTGGTCCATACTCTCCTGAGCAAAATGGAGTTGTTGAATCCAAACACAAGCATCTGGTTGGTCTCACAAGAACATTACTTATTCAGTCCAATCTAGCTTATTCTTTTTGGGTGGATGCAATCAAGACATCCAACTATCTGGTAAATAGATTGCTAACTGCTTCTTTATCTTTTTTGTCTCCCTATGAAAAACTACATGGTACTGCACCAAATTATCAAGACTTAAAAGTTTTTGGGTGTGCCTGCTACCCATGGTTAAAACCTTACACACATTCTAAATTGGAACCCAGAAGCAAGTTATGTATCTTTTTGGGTTATGCTTCTGCTCAGAAGGGATACAGATGTTATGATCCATATTTTAGGAAGGTTTATATCTCTAGGCATGTTACTTTTGATGAAGATCATTTCCCAGCTCTTTCCTGCAAGCTCTTCAATACTTCCAAGATTGATTCTCAGCAGTCTCAATTCTATCAAGATAAATATACTTCATCATCTCCAGCACCTTCTTTTACATCATTGCATACTGAGTCAACTCCTACAGTTGTTACAACTGCTATTGGATTACCAACGACATCTCTCTCTGAGTCATCTGCTCCTACAACCACCACTATTACTGGCTCATCACCTACTACTTCTAGTTCAGCTACTTCACCATCAGCTCCACCTCCACCAGTGCAGTCCATTGCATCCACTCATCAAATGCAGACTAGGGGTAAAAGTGGTATATTTAAAACTAAATCTTACTTTTCCACCAAATATCCTTTGTCTGTTGCTCTTTTATCCAAGCTTACTGAGTCCATTCCTACATCTTATAAGCAAGCTATGAAACACCCAGACTGGTTACCCTCCATGATTCAAGAACATACAGCTCTTCAAGATGCTGGGACTTGGACACTTGTTGATCCATCTGAAGCACATAATATGGTTGGTTGTAAGTGGGTATTCAAGGTAAAACAGAATCCAGATGGCACTTTGCATAAACTCAAATCCAGACTGGTTGCTAAAGGCTATGATCAGCAGGAGGGTTTGGATTGTGCATAAACTTTTAGTCATGTTGCCAAGCCTACTACTATAAGACTTGTGTTATCCATTGCAGTGCAACATGATTGGCCGGTGAAGCAACTTGATATCAGTAATGCCTTTCTTCATGGTGACTTACAAGAAGCTGTTTATATGAGCCAACCTCCAGGTTTTGAAGATAAAGATAAACCACATTTTGTGTGCAAGCTGCATAAATCCATCTATGGTCTGAAACAGGCACCAAGGGCCTGGTATGAGAAATTGATGAACCCTCTTCTTCAACTAGGTTTTAAACCATCTCATGCTGATTCTTCTATCTGCATTTACAAGGATGACCATATTATTTGCTACATTTTAGTCTATGTGGATACATCTTGATTACTGGTTCATCTTCTGCATTTTGTGCTAATGTGATTTCTCATCTTACTCTCTCTTTTCCAGTTAAGGATTTGGGACCTCTTCATTATTTCTTGAGTCTAGAAATTAGGAGAAATCATTCAGCTATGCATCTTTCTCAAACTAAGTACATTCTAGATCTTTTGCACAAGACCAATATGCTCACCTCCAAGCCTTGCACTACTCCTGTTGTTGCTGATGCCAAGATGAGTAAGAATGATGGTACACTATTGCCAGATCCAACTGAATATAGATCTCTTGTGGGAGCTCTTCAATATATTACCTGGACCAGACCAGAAATCTGTTATGCTGTCAATCAAGTGTGTCAGCATATGAGTCAACCTGCAGATTTTCATCTTGTTGCAGCTAAGCGTATTCTCAGATATCTCAAACACACTGTTGCTCATCACATTGTTCTTCAGAAAGGGTTTACAGCGCTTTCTTCATTTTCTGGTTCTGACTGGGCAGGTAATCCAGATGATGGAAGGTCTACCAGTGGGTACAGTGTTTTCTTTGGATCCTCCCCTATTTCTTGGTCTTCTAAGAAACAACCTACCGTAGCTATGAAGCTCTACCGAAGCTGAATACAAATCTCTGGCTCATACAATAGCAGAAGTTCTTTGGGTCTGTCATCTTCTCAAGGATCTTCATGTTTTTCAGTCATCTACTCCTACTATTGGTTGTGACAATAAGGGTTCTATCTCTTTAGCTTCTAACCCTGTTCTTCACAGCAAAATCAAGCATATGGCACTTGATTTTCACTTCATCAAGGAGCTTGTTCAATCGAACTCTTTGCGTGTTTATTATGTTTCATCTGATGCTCTGGTTGCTGATGATTTTACCAAATGCTTGGGAGCTGATCGTTTTGCTTTTCTGTGCAACAAGTTGAAGGTTCTCTCACCAGTTCAAATTGAAGGGTGATAGTAAACAGTTATACACAGTTATTCAACTGTTATGCATCAACAACCAATCCTGGACAACTCTTCTATCTGACTGCTTATGGGTATTAGTGACAGCCTGTCCGTTGTCTGTACTGCTTACGTGTATTAGTGACAGCCTATCTGTTGTCTTGAGTCGGTCTTGAGTCTGTATATAACTGAGATTCCAATTTCAGTTTCCGTGTGTTATTTTTTTATCTTCTTTTACAATTTCTTTATTTTGCATATTTATTCAGTAATTATTTTTGTTGTATGAATGGAGCAGCCACGAATGCAGTTACCTATTATTCCTGCTGTTGATGAGAGCAAAAATGGAGGAGTTAATGTGGTGGACCCGCTGGAATTGGATGTATACAATCAAGGAATGTTTATGACAGAGAGTTAAATTGATGATAAAAAGAAGAGGGGTTGCATATTTTCTAAGCACTTAATGGCTTATTTTTGAAGCCAGAAGAATAGAGAGGACGATTTGTTGATATAAGCTTGAGATATATGTTTAGGATTATTTTTTTTTAATAAGAAAGCAAGGAGATCCCGAAGTTTACATAATTGAGTAATGGCTACCAAGAGCCACTGGTAGATGATTCATGTGACACAAAAAAGAATCATCATTCCAACAGTTTGTTAAACCTTCCCTAATACTAACTACCGCTAGACTTCTGGTAAATAAGTTTTCAGAAACCAGAATTAAGTTAAGCATTTTAATTCCTTTCATATACATACGCAAAAAATCAAGTTGTTGCAACAACAAATTCATATGTCTAGGAATCGTTGTAGGTGTTTTTGAGATATACTCTTGTGAAATTCACATATTAGGGGTTATCTCACTGGGATATTAATACGTATTGATGATCATTAGTATCACATCCTTACTTATATTTGTTGCAGTTCTTTTAAAAAAAAAAACAGAAATATTCGTTGTAGTTCATTCTCATGGCAATTTGTGATGATGAACTTTTTTTGCATGAGTACGCAATCTCCGTTTGAAGTTTCCTCATCATAGTGCGTATATCAAATATTCCATGCGATTAACTTTTCTGTTATACTAATATAACAATCTTTGTTCCACAGGGAACACATACTGACAATTTGTTGTCGCAACATCAACAAACAAAAAGTTCCCTAATTGGTTTAACAATCGGGTATCTGGAAAATTTCATTGTCAAGTTTTAATAGAATGCGAAATTTGGGGACAAAAAAACAATTGGGCGATATAAGGAAAGGACAAAAACTGGATCCAGATATCAATTCGGGATCACCCCTTATCTAAGTATTTTACGTATTGCCTAATCTACCCCTCACTAATCAGGATTAGTGATTAATAATAATTAGTAAAATCATAAGATTTTTGATAAATGATTAGTGTGTGTTTTATTTGAATTTTAGTGAGTGAGGTGAGAGCAGAAGGAGGGAAAAATATTTTTGAGGAAATTTCTAAATGGTTAATATACCCTAAGGTTAATTAATTGAGATTAGATTAATTAATTGAGTAGATTAAAACTTATGAATTTAAGTTATGAAATTTTGTTTTTGATGGTAGATTTTTGATGAATAAAATTTGTTTTTAGAATACTTTTTGCAACGGAAATTAAAGCACATTAGTGAAACACTTCTAAAAAGGGGATTGCAAAGCTGTTGTATGAAATCATACTCAAACTTAAAGAAGAAATCGACACTTTCAGTTCTGAAATTATGAAAATTCGGCAAGGTCGACGAATGAAGAAGATGCCGACTAATTTTGGCCGGCATGGTTCATTGTAAATAACAATGCCGACTATATTATTTTTGACACACATAAGATTGTTGTAAATGCTTCACTAGACGACATCTTATTGATTTCCTACCTTGTCGTCTAACCTATAATCCGCATTTAATTAATTTCTCACCTTGCATGCTAACGTATAGTCGGCACTGTAGTAATCTTACAAGCTTGTCGAGCTTTGGTTATCCCAAAAAAAAACCAAAATCTTCTGTAATTCACTTTATTCATGTAATTTTTGTTATTGCATTGATTGAAACATAAAATCTAACTCCTTGTCGTAGGAATAACGGATGCACTTAGCACGTGGATCAAGCCTTTGAATCCCTAGGCGATCCTAGTGGACGAGTTATAGTCTCGTGAGGGTTTACATAGAGATCTACGTACCCACAAAACCTATACAAAAACTTCTAAATCCATCAATCTTCGTTGGAGGAATCCGAGTCCGATTCACCCACCATCATCTCCGAGGCATACTCCGGAATTTTGGATACCATGAAGTGATAGCTTGCATAAAATGTGAATGCTTCCCCCTTTTCCTCCAAGAAATACGCTTTCGCGACTTCATGCTACAAAACAAAACACAAACTTACTTTGTTAGTGGCGTTTAATAGGAAGATCAAACAACATGGATTACGTAAAATAAACCACAGAAATACTTACAAATAATTCAATGGAAAAGTTAAAGTGGGTAGCGTTCAGAATCCGATGTTGGATAGATAAATAAGTAAGTATCGCATTTTCGATGACTAGATGTCCGTCATGGATTTGTTGAACACTTATTTCATTCGGATTCCCAATCTCTTGCCTATATTTGTTGTATTCCTTTGCCTAAAAGGTTTCGGCATCTACCCTTAGGGAGGACTGATTTCTAACTCGAGGTTGGGCGTACCATGCTTTGGTGATGGATAGATCTTCATTTGAATCAAATGATACCATTGTTGTATGTAGAGGTATTGGGAGAGTTAGAAAGATTAGATTATGATATGATCTTTGGAGAGTATATGCAAATATGTGTGTGTGTTTTTGTAGAGAGAACTAGTGTATTTATAGGATGGTGCCCAAATTTGGCCGTTAGGGTAGTCAATCAATGCAGTTGTACTTGCAAAAAATTGAATTTTGAACTCGCCGACTAGGTTATCGTTTCCACAGTATGCCGACTAACATACCGTCGGCAATGTCGTAATTTTCTTACCCTGCCGACTAATACAATTTTCAAACACTGGAATATTTCGCTGCATATGGTCGGCAAGGTATTGGTTCAATACAATGTCGACTAACACATAGTCGGCAGGGTCGTAATTTTCTTACCCTTCCGACTTTATGATTTTTGTAACATAGGAGGAGGTCATATTATGTTGCATATAGTTGGCAAGGTATTTTTTAATTAGATATAGTCGGCAAGGTCTTAATTTTCTTACCCTGTTGACCCTGGTAGCTGCACCATTTCTTTTGTCAGGGCCGGTAGTCTGCCAGTTCACAACCTTGCCGCCTCTGGTTTAGTCGGCAATGTAACTTAACTAAACAAACCATTCATTCAACTATTAGAAATCTAACATTTGTCCAAAATAAGAAAACATATGTCTCATAAACCTTAAAAAATATCTTTCCAACCATTAACCTTAAAATTTGTCTAACATATAAAGAAACAAGCTAGAAATGCATGTATTCACGATTACGACCACTACCATTACCACCACCACGGGTAGGAGCTCTCTTTTGTTCAGCATTCCTCTTGGCTTGTGCTTCCCTCTTTAGTTCAGAATTAGCTTGCTGGAATATTCAGAGGAATCTTCATTGTTAATATTGCTAACATAGTCAATGTTCTTAGTTTGCTCTTCAATCGACAAAGTCTCTCCACTTTCTCTCGCGCAACACATCATCTTCACAAGGGTCTTCAAATGCTTCTTCTATTTTAAATTAAACAACAACAATTACTAGAATGATTTGATAATGTAATGTTAAAACAATAAGAGCATCTCTAAAATACTTACAAAATTCTTAAGACTTGTTGTTGGGTCTTTCGGTGGCATCTTCCTCTTATGAGCCGGTTGTTCAACATTCTCTTCCCTACTCACAGTAGGACGATCAAAACCCAAGTACCATGGCATGTAATTGTCATGAGCTTCATGACCTTCGGTCACCTCGGCCAAAAGACTCGTATCAATTTTACGGTCGGATCTTCCGTCCCAATGAGAAATGTCTGGTGGTGGAGCGTAACATACGTCAATACTTTTTTGGGATGTGCTACTCCCTGCCCTCTCCACTTTAAAGATCGGATCATCACTGTGATGAGGCTCTTCTTGGACGTAACCCACTTGTTGCATTACCCGATGTGGATCGTACATTGAAAATCCTTGGGGCAAAAAAATGGACCGTAGTAGAATGCAACATCATCTCTCCTTACGATTATACTTTCATTTATATCATCTCGATACAGATAAAATATTATCTCATCCGCAATCATTTTGTCTAAAGCGAATCACATGTTGATAAGACGATGTGGCATATCCTTCTCCTGAGCACCAGTAAAAATGTATCGTTGTCCTATTGGCTTGTGACTCGCAAGCTTAGTGTTCACTTTAATGTGGGGGTTGCCTTTCACCAAAGAAGGGAAGTGCTCATATACCCAAACCTATGCAAACACAAAGTTTAGTAAGAATCTTATCTTATAAGAATTTTGGAAGAGACATAGATTTACGTTAACTTGCTTCACTAGAGAACTTGAAGCCTTTGTTAACTCTGCATTCAAGAAAGCAACCACCTCGGTACCCCAAGAATACTTATGCATCTCATGAAAGGGATGCAATAGTTGAAGATACTTGGCGTATATCAAGCTTACGAAACTGTCAGGGAAGATACAGTTTCCCAAGATATATAAAAAATAAGATGGCATAGTAGCATTGATTTGCAACATGGACACAGTTCCTTCGTCATCAAAGATTTTATGGGTCCCAAAGTATGCGTCCCTCAACATCTTCAGACTTAACTTCATGCTTATATAACCATTCTTCCTCACAAACAAAGACTCCGACTGCTTCTCATCTAAACCGAACAAGATCTTGGTCAATTTGAAGATATTCTCCCAAGAAATGCCATCATCATATCCATCATTGATTGCTTTTCCCTCAACCTCGAGGACTAGATTTTGATGAAAGTCATCGGGAGTTACCGTCATCTCACCGCATGGGAATAACATTGTATCAGTCTCTCCGTAGAACCTCTCACAAAATGCAGATACGGTAACTTTGTCATACTCAACAATCGAACTATCCACCGCATGCCACAACTCGGAGTTCTTGTGAAAAGGCGAGGGTACCCAAATATACCTCAAGCTAAAACTTTTCCTACCTATAAGTCCTTTATCCAAAAGTGATTGTCTATGGACCGAATCGAGACAATGCATTAATCGGTTCACACTTCGTATGATCGTTTATGGATACGAGATCGAGACAATACAACAACGAAGTATGTTTACTTGACAAAAGGTTCAGACTTAACCAAACACAGTAGAATTGCTTATCAAGTAGATAGGAATTAATGTTTGTGTAATTTACTTTAATTATAATAAAACAATTATAATGCGTAAATATAAAGTAAATGACACAACAAGATTTTGTTAACGAGGAAACCGCAAATGCAGAAAAACCCCGGGTCCTTGTCCAGAATTGAATACTCTCAGGATTAAGCCGATACACAAAATTACACCAACTTCATATAGTTGAGACCAAGCAACTAAACCTATAGTTCACCTAGTTCCGTCTGTATTCCCACGCCTCCAAGTTATGAATAAGTCACGTACTTGGAACAATTCCTTTGGTTCGTATTCCAAACAGTAAGGGAACAACAAATTTGTTTTGTTATCAACTCTATTCAACCAAGTGATTTGAGTCGGACAAAGGCTCTTCTGTTTATCTTAACATAAACTCCTTCGTCAGGTTCTTAGAACTATCTTATGTTCAATCACCAAAGGTAATTGTTAAGATTTTGCAATCAATACTTTTAATCACAAAGAATTGTATTGATGCCGATTCACACAATTAATCAATCCAATCTACCACAAGGATAAACTGATTATAGTTGGATCCTCTTATACCGAAACAAGTATTGTGCACACCAAAGATTATGAACCCAAAATCAGAAATCTTCAATATCTTCTTTGTCTTCAAATCTTCTTAGATCTTGAATAAACACCTGCACACAACAACTTGAATTTCTTGTGATCAATCACGCACATAAAGGAGTCTGTTAACAATGGATTATCACAAGATCGTCTTTAGCACTAACAACAGTCTAAAGATCCCTGTCGAAACTTCGATCTAGTTTGATTGAATCTTATATCAGAAGAGAAGATTCTCAAGAATAAACAAACTAGGCGCAATCAGATTTCAACCACCGTTAGTCAATCAAATCAATCAAAAACGAAAGATAAACCGCAATTATCTTGTTTCCCACCAACGGTACTCGTAGAGCTTCTCAATCCCAGAAAAGACTTTAAATTAAGCGGACGTAAGATATTTCGCCTAATTAGGTTACTCTCCTCTCCGAATAGGCAGCTACACCAGTAACAACACAACCGAGGAAGTTTGTTGTCACGAGGGATTAGTTTGCTAGAAATGCAAACTTCAAGTATTTATAGATAAGGAAGTTTGGACACCAAGGAATTTCCAAAACCGAAAATATTCTCAAAGATATTCAATATATTCCAAATTCGGTTTCCATAATTCCTGGAAATGCTCTTTCCAAAATAATGACCGAAAATCTCTTTGGAAAATCTCAACTAGTAAATGCACATTACTAGATCTCATTTTCCTAAAATAAAATTAACAACCTTAATTAAAAAAATCTTAACTTATTTATATTTCGATCCTGGGTTTTTCTTCTTGTAGCTATTAAGGAAT
The DNA here is from genome assembly GCF_003573695.1 of Papaver somniferum. NCBI lineage: Eukaryota > Viridiplantae > Streptophyta > Magnoliopsida > Ranunculales > Papaveraceae > Papaver > Papaver somniferum. The sequence continues at coordinate 262,142,489 of NC_039364.1, read as the reverse complement.
AACTTTGAACAATAAAAGATAAACATTACTGTAAGTGCTCAAAGTATGCCGACATCCTTACTTTGTAAGTCCTTTTTCATACTTACAACCTTGAAACCGATTTGCCACACTTCCAAACAAGTTTAGAATTGGTTCATTTGACTTTCAAGAAATATGTGATTGATTAAGAAACCCTCAATCACAAATCATGGGTTTAACGGTTCTACCAAAACAAGTTTCGGTTCTACCTCCATGTGAGTACTGTGCATAGTCACGCTAGCTTTCCAAAATTCGGTTGACTAGGTACTAGGATCGGTTCCCCACATATATATGGTATCTAACTTATATGTGCTGCACATGTCCATAGGATCGGTTCCCCTTTGCCTAAAAACGTGTTGCACATGCACATAGGATCAGTTCCCCTTTCTGCTAAAAACTTGTTGCACCTCATACAAGGATCGATTCCCCTTTGTGATGTGTTGCACCTCTTCATAGGATCGGTTCCCCTTTACCCAGATTCGGTTCAACAAATCACAAACTCGATCATACCATCTCATGTGATTACTTAAGATCGGTTTCACTAATAAAAGTCATACCAATACATAAGTCAGGCCTTTGTGAATAGTTTTACCAAGAACACAAACAAGTCGTGAGCGGTTATACTAAATCACACATATTAGATGTTCACTAGATATGCAATGAATAACAATCCCAATAATGCCCGACGGTTTCCTTTTCGATTCATAAACAAGTTTATGAACTTACTTCCTTAAAACACATGTAAAAAATTGTTTCCTAGGATGAAATCCTCACCTCATACCCATACATAATCACAATAGAATTTCAACAATTATGTTGATGTCTTATCTACAAAGTTTAATGGTTAAGAAATAAACTTCATATTGTATTCCTTAATACTATGTCTATCTAGAGTTCAAACATGCTTCGCAGTTTCGTTTTCAATATGAACGACTTGAAATATACGTTAGGGAATGAAACATTTCAAGTCAAATATCACTAACCTCAAGTGGAAGGATGATGTTGTCGTTGTAGCTTCTTACTTCTTCACTTCTTCAAGTCTTCGCAATACTTGTAATGTCTCATATCCTAATACTTTCAAGCTAACCTATACGAAGTTGACTCTAGTACATAATCAAGCGACTCTTAAAATGAGTTTTGATTCACTAAAATATGACAACCAAACTTGACATACCAACGCTTGGTGGGTTCAACCGAGCTATGATCTAACATCTTGAAAATCGCTTTTACCTCCTCACATTGTCAAGTGTCTATAACGTCATCATAGTGCTTGAAGCTTGGCACCTCAAAAGACGGATGACATGCTTGTGATCCTAAGTACCAAAAATACGAAAGTAAAACAAATACAAACACTTGATGCAAATTTAAGTTAGATAGATACACTTAAATAAAAACAAAATTTTATTGAGATTACTTACGATAGCATCATGATTTCACATGCCCATGAGTCTTTGTATCCAAAAAGAACATGTCCACCATCTTCTAGGGTCCCTAGTGGAGGATGACCTGGTTTCAGTGTGACCTTCAAGTGACTCGGAAGCATGTGGGAATCAGCTGGTTTAGTGATAACCTCTTCGGTCTTCCAGTTCCAGTTGCAGCTTGAGTTTGTTGATCATTACCTATTTTTTCTCCACCTTCTTCTTCTTCCTCTTCTTTATACTATTCCTCTTCAAAAATTTCATCTTGTCTATCATTATATTTATCTCCATCATTGTTATCATCACCACCATTACCTCCTCCAGGTGGCATGTTTTGATCATCATCATCATGCTCATCATCTCCTCCAGTTGCCAGAGTTCTTTCAACACCATCATGATCATTACCTCTTCTACCAGATGGATTTGATTAGTCTTCATATGGAGTTTCATCTGAATCACTTGGTTCCGTTGGTAGTTGAGAATCATTCAGTTCACGGATCTTGATCATTCTCGGCTCAACAAATGCCCCCCGATGTGTTGCAGTCAAGAGTTTGTCACCAACACGAGGAGGTCTTGAAGAGGAGTAACACTTTTATTCTTTCCCTTTTGCACCCTAAACAAGAACAATTAAAAAGAATCAACTAGTCGTCAGGGTCGACAACAATAACCAATGTCGACTAAATAATAGTCGGCAAGGTCGATAACTATAAATCTATGCTGACTAGGGTCTTATTCAACTACCGTGCCGGCTTATAACAACTCTGAATACAATAAATACATGCGATTTTCCATATAATTAGTCGGCAGGGTGTATAATCCATACAATGCCGTCTAAAATACAGCCGGCAAGGTGGTATTCAAATACCATGTCGATCTTATAACTTATCGCACCAGGAAACACCAACATTTTTCAAAGCAGACCGTCGGCAAGGTAAAAATTTAAAATCCAACGACTGTAAGAAACATATTTTGCCGACATGGTATTAGATTCAATACCTTTACGACCCTGTAAAAAGTAGTTACAAATATTAACATCCGGCGTGATATTCAACCTAAGTTCTTGCCGACTAACCCTAAATATGAAAAGTCGGCAGGGTCGTGAATCAGAGACCGCCGGCTAAGTAACTACATATTCAAAAATTTGATTTTTCTGGCCTAATTTGACATGAAAACATAAAATTGAAGTACTGGAGTGAGTTTTAGTAGGCCCTTACTTTCTCAATCGCGCAATTTTTTCGGTTTCAGCATCGTTGATTTTTTTTTTTAAACGGTTTTTTTACTCCTTTTCTGTTGAACTAAATTTGAAATTCTAGGGTTATATTGTAAAGACCCTCAAACTAGTCAACGGTATTAGACCGGTCAAGTGTTAAGTTAGTCGATAATGACTCGATTAGTTTAATACAGACATTAATTATTAGGAATTAATCTAACAATGATTTAGATACGAAATTAATATCACTGAATAGGTCTTGAAAAGTTATGCATGATGGACTACTCGCGCGCGTCATTCGGACACCGGGTGAAGAAGATTTATCAATTTGTTTTCAGAGGGTAAAATAGTAATTTTGGATAGTACGCTTGTGGTTGCACGTGTCAAACTCAGCGGGTGACTCAGCAAATTGGCTCGGCCTTATCTCTACACGTATCGAGAAGAATTCAGTTCTCATGTTGATATTGGTTAGAATATGAAGAAGATGGTGTGGTTGTTAAATATGGAGAAGAACAGTTCAGGTTTCCATTTGAAAGAATCAGAAGTTAGGGTTATGGAGTCGATTGAAGTTCTGAAGATGAATTAAGGAGCTATTGTTGATGAAGAATCATGGGTTTAGGTTGAATTGATGTTCTTTTGAGATTACAGATTGATGGATTGTAGATGATGAAGAACTAGGGTTTCCTGAGTTGGATTGGAAATCGATTTGAGGAAGGATTAAGAAGAGTTAGACAGAATTACGAATGGGTTTGCTTAATAGAAGGGCTTGGTTGATGTATTGAGTTTGAATTCGAGATTGAAGATAATTAGGGTTTCATAGAAATTGCAGAATGGATTGAGAAGATGAATTGGATGGGTAATTGAGTTGATGATAGTCAAACAATGAAGGGGTTATCGTTTAATTGTGGTTATGGTGCTGTTTTTGAGAAAGAATTCAAGAGATTGGATAAGCCTCTATTTATCTCAATTTTAGTATTTTGAATTGAACTGCTGTGATTTCTAAGATTGAGATAATTAAAAGATGAAACTGTGATTGTGGATAGTAAGATGATGATTTTGGAATTGTTCTAACTGAAGTTGTGTTGATTGGAGAGAAGAAACTATAGATGATCGGATTTCAGTTGTGAATGATGGTTGCAGGTCAGGGAAGTGATTTTAGTGGTGGTGTTGAAGTTATAGTTGAAAGAGTTGGTGGTGTTACAGGTTCTGTAAGAAGATAATATTGGTGTGTGTTTGTTTATGAAACTGCAGGGGGTTGGTACTGTTGGTTAGTGTAACATGAGTTGTTAATGAGTAAAATGAATTGAAGTTTTAGATGAATGTTAGTAGATTACATGTGAGCAGATTTGTTGGTGGTGCTGTTGTGTTTTGAATGGCAGTGGAACTGGAATTGCAGGTGTAGATGTCATGGCTAGTTATATGAGGTGACCATGGTATGTTTGAAGTATTGTTGAGAATGGTGGGCACTGATAAGGATTGGGTTTGTGCTTGCTGTGTATGATGATGTTGGCTACATAAGTTGTGTTGGAGGTTAAATGAGTTGCAGTTAAGGTTATATAGCTGACAGAGACTCAAACTGGTATAGTGGTGTCTAAATGGTGCTGTTCTGAAACTTAGTTGTTTACTGGCAGTATGTGGAAGGACAAGTGATAAGAGATTGAGATATAGGTGATGGTTAGGTACATTAAACTGAAACTGCATGTGATAATGGTTTATGAGTTATTGGTGGTTGAAGTAATTGAGATTAAATCAATTTGTGTAAAAGTGCAGTCGAGTCTGTTCAACCAGTGAATGTAGTAAACCGGAATAGGAATTAGATGAATGAGTTGTAGAAGGAAGTGGTGTTATATGTTGTTCAGTGTCTTACCTGTGATGCTGTTGAAGGATGATGGAACTGAACTATGATTAAAGCCTGGAATCAGGTTGGTAAAGATTATGTAATTGTATTGAGTTTTGGTTTGTGTTGTGTGTAGAGTTGCATCATTACTATCCATTAGAAGTCTGGCCTGTGCAGTGGCCTGCACCTAGTCATTCCAGTCAACTGTCCGACTTAGCTGACTCAGTTTATCTAACTGAGTCAGATATGAATTTAACTTACCTGAATCAGTCTTATTGACTGAGTTGACTCAGACCGATTCATGTTTGAGTCGTTGACCGAGTTAAACCTTTATTGGACCTTTGACTTGACCTAGACGTTGACTGTTAGTTGACTCCTCTTGACCGTTAGTGACCATCAGTTGACCAATTGGACCAGGCCTTGTGCTAATGGGCTGAGTTTAGCAGACTTGAGCTTAAGATTAGTCTTCCTAGTCTGATGTGTGTGGACCCCTTCAGTTTCGAATTAGCTTTTGGTTTCTTATACAAAGTTGCTTATCTTTTCTAGACTTAGCTAATGGACTATAGAACCAACCTAATTGAATTAGTAAAACTTAGCTATGATAAAGATAGAGAATGTAAATCATAAATGGGCTTAGAACCATTAGATAGACTTGTATGATTCTTGTGTGAGCCATTGTGGCTAGATTCTTAGAGTTCTTATTTGATTAACAGTTAGTTATTAACAACGATCAATTCAAGGATGAACCAGTAGATCGTGGATCTCGAGGTAGGCTTGCTTGTCATCAAAAGAGGTGGGAATACTTTAACACTTTTGTAACCATTATTGTTTCTTTTATAAAAAGTTTATGTTTACAAACTCATGCATTGCCCGTTTGTATATTCCATACATTGTTTAGTTTGCATTATGATTGTTCTGTTGATTCTTTGAAACTTTCCACGATTCGTAAAGGACTTGTATTGTTTTGTTGTCAATATGAATTGTTATGGGAAATAAGAATTTCCACTTGTGGTATATAAGATTAGCTCCTTCACATTTATACCTATTATATGTTTAATCGGTGTGGAATTGGCATCAATATTACTAATCGGCGTGGAAGTGGGCATCAATATTATACATTGTTTGAAGAAGGAGTTTGTCCATATACCTGTTTGTTTATTTCATTAACTCAAGTCACTTTTTAATGTTCGCCGGAAAACATTATTGTTTTTCCAAATCTTTCCTTGATTACTTAAAAGTTAAATGTTATTCCTACGGGGCACCCCTTTTAGGGATAATGTGCTCACCCATTCCCACTTTCAGTTTCAGAGACAGATCAGAGTTGGGCCGCAAAAGCTTCGAGGAGTTGAAACCGTTTGTTAGATTACTTCGGTTATGTTTATTATGTTGCATATTATATTCGAGTTAGTCCATACAGATTGCTAATCGAAATATTAGGTGTGGTTGTTGTACCCCCGCTTTTTCAATTGGTATCAGAGCAGCCAAACACGTTTAAAGACCTTACAAGTATGTGTTTGTAGCGATCTGACTCTATGGACAGGAATTCTATCTCCAAAAACGTACCACCAGTCTTCGATGACTCAAACTACTTATGGTGGAAAATTGCTATTCGTGCTTTTCTTCAAGCTCGTCCTTTTCAAACATGGGTACATGTTGTTAATGTCTATGATCCTCCGGTAAATACAGAAGGCGATGTATCTATACCTAAGGATATCGGTAGATATAGTACAGAAGAAATTCTTGCTGCAAAGAAAAATTCTGACGGCTTAAATGCTATCATACATGCTATTACCCCAGATCTTCATCACCATGTTACTATGTGCACAAAGTCTAAATAAGCCTGGGATATCTTAAAAACCGTATTTGAAGGAAATACCAGTGAGAAAGAAGCTAGGCCTCAAAACCTAAATTCTGATTGGTAAAACCTTCGTATGGCATATGAAGAAACATTTGATGAGTTTAATCACAAAGTGTATGAAATTGTTAATGCATCTTTTGCATTGGGTAAGACCATTCCTAAAAAGCATTGTGATGAAAATTCTCAGATCGCTGCCATCTAGATATTATTCTAAGAAGCATGCCATCGTTGAGGGAAATAACCTTGATACTCCTTACAGAAATACTCTTGTTGGAAAGTTAAAAATTCTTGATTAAAATTATGTTCAAACATCTGCATTCAATGTTGTTTCCAACACAAGTGAATAGATGATGTTGGTTTCAATAAATCACTGATAACATAAAGGATCAAAGAATTTATAAAAAGAAGCAATAGATGTGATAAACATCTTTTGTCAGCTTTTGCACCAGATGATTCAATAGAAGAAAAACATTTCCTAAGTGTTAACGTCTTGGATACGTCTGATGGATGTAATGAACCTCAGCTCTTGCAGCAGAAGCATTCATCTACTCAACTTCTGATTCAGAACTTGAGTCTGACACAGAGATTTTTGAATTCTTGAATAGAGAGGTTCTTCAAGAAAATCTTCCATTAAAAGCTTCATTGAAGAAACTTGAATCATCAATCCAGGTGAAAAATCTTGAGATAGATTGTCTTAATGATAATCTCACCAGAACCGTAACTCTAAAGGAAAAAGAGATTAATACTCTTAAGGATGATCTACAGAGATTATCTGGAAGTTCTGACAAAATTTCAGCAATGTTATTCGGTCAGAAATCCATTGGAAACACAAATGGTTTAGGATTTAAAGGGAAAACTGCAGGCATAATCAACCCCATTGTTCCTATTGATCATGGAAGAATGAAGGTTGAAGGTTGTGATAAACTGAAGGTAATTCAACAAGACAAAGAATCTTTATTGATTTGTTCGTTTTGTGGAAATGCAAATCATGTTCAAAGCACGTGTTGGAGATTCAAAAGGAACAACAAAAGAATTTCCAAACTTCAAAAGAACATGCAAGAGATGAATCTGGATAATCAACGTGGTTTTCCTAAAACCAGTACTTCCCGAGCCAGAAGAGGTAGGAAATCTGTTTATACAACAAACCTTGGTAACCACTATGTGGTAAAAGAGGGGAGCGTTTGGATCACGTCGTCACTGTCTAAATATCAGTGATGTTCGCATCCTCGTCTTTAACTTGAGAAAATGAGGTTTGCGTCTATGAGACTCAAGTGGTGTATTAATTTTTGTTAAGAAAATATTCTCCTAGTATTATAGATAATGGATCATTAAATCACGGAAGACTTGTTTTACATTCTTCTAGGGTTTGGGCGTTCATAAGTTTATTTATAATTGTTTGTAGTTTTTTTGTTTCTCCCTAGAAGATACATTTTTATGGCTCCTGTAACTAGAGGCACCACAAGTAAGGATGCAGTCGAAGAAGTTAATGTGTACCTGTGTAAAGGAATTCCTCAAGTGTGAAGAAAGTAAAAGCTACAAATAATGGAGAAGGTTCTTCCTCTAACTGCCTCTTATCTGTTTGTCATCTTGATAGTAACTTTAGAGGTTTGGTGAATGATTTCATCAACAAAAGAAATGATTTAAAATCTCAAATTGTTTCGTCTTTAAAGGAGATAACTCACTATGAACAAATGTTGTCTCTAATAAAGAACCTTGCGTGAACTAAAAAGAGAATTTAGTGAGTTGACTGATATTTCTGAAGATTTAAAGGGATTGAACGATCCCATAATCAATGGGTTTTTCAATAACGAGAAGGAATTCTCGGTAGATGCTCTGAGAAAGCTCTATAACATCTAGTAAATCTTCTGATGAGAACGTTATTTTCTTGTTTTGTTTAGAAGAATAACTAGAGTTTGGAATAGCCATTATTGTGATTACACATAGCTATGTCCAACGTCTTCATCTTCATGTTTTTAGGTTTATTTTTTTTAAATTCGAAACTTTTTTGGAAGATGATTTTTGCAGTATTAATATTTATGGTTTTATATATTGCAATTTGTTATGGGATATGTGTGTTTGCGTCCGTGAACTATGATTGTCCCATACCTTGTCAAAAGTTAAGTCTTTCGTATGTTGATATGCATGTATTGATAAAAGAATGAATGAACTTTTGACATTATAAAAGTTTTAAGGCTATCATATGTCATTATGCAAATATTGATGGAAGATAGGATGAACTTTTTTTGATGAGGATTATGTCTATTGTATGTCATTGTGCAAATAGTGATGGAAAATAGAATGAATCCTTGTTTATTCCGCAGTATTGATCTTCCCTGATCCATATTTTATGTATATACAAAAGTTCTCTTATGTTGAGCATTTCCGATTAATTTAATCATGAGATTTCTTGTGGTTAATTTAATTGAGTATTTTAGGATTCAAATTCATATCCATATGTGATTTGTTATGTCTAAAGAAATCCTTCTTTTCTTTTGAAAGTAAGGTCGCTCTTGTTGTTCTTTCGGGAATGATATTTTATGGGGGAAAGTTCTTAATTGAACTTGTGCTTAATTGCCAAATATTTGTGGGGAGTGCGGTTGTGGAATATTATAGGGGTTATCTTGTATCCTTATAAACTGCTTGATGAAAGCATTTAGCTTCGGCTATATGATTGCATCTAAAAAGTTGATATGTGCTTTCTTTTGATCATGAAATGTCTCTATGGAAATTTCATTAGGATCCCACTATTTTTCGTACCTTTGCCAATTTTATTGACAAAAAGGGGGAGAATTAATGTGTAGTTCACACTACAAATACATATAGTTTTCGGATCATTATGTAAGGGGGAGTGGTTTCCATGTGAGATGGAGCATTGACTAAAGGGGAGTGATACATATCACCATAGTATTGTTATCGAAGTTGTGATACAATTGAACTTTGATGTTGTGTAATAATACTATGACACTGTGTAAAAATGATTGAGAATTCTTGTTTTCTCATTTTTATGGCTACGGATTTTCAACAACGATGATGCTAAACTTACAACCTTTGGAATCATTGGAGTACTTGGAAGTGACGAAGATTTAGAGTAATGTTGAAGAACCAAGAAGATCAGGCATGTAGAAGAGAAGCTACAAAAGTTTATTTATCTATTTTTGTATTCCGTATGTATTGATAGTTTTGTCACTAAAATTGACAAAGGGGGAGATTGTTAGAGCACTGATCGGTCGAACTCGCATGTGTTACTATCTCAAGCATGTTTGTCAATGTTTGTGATCAAAACTATAAGTCTTGATTTCTAGTCTACTTATATCTAAGTCTCGGACTAGGATAGAAAGTATAGTTGAGATCAAGATTCCATGGTGATCATCATACAAAGACGAAGAACTACTCAAAGAAATGGTGAACTTCATCGAATAAAAGGTATATGGAGACTTGAACTTATCTATCACTCAAAAGTCTATCTACTCTATATCCTATCTTGAGACAGAAGTCGTTTTTGCTATATGGACTTTGATTATACAAACTTGCTATTTCGATCCGAGTTTATCTCGCATATATATTTCTCGAAATATGTGTTCGTAAGCTTTCTCTTTTGCCAATTTCATCTTTACTAGTGACGAAAGTCATATTAAGTTTCAATTACTTGAAAATTGCTTTGACAAAAAATAGTGTGTGAACAACAACTATATAACATCCTCTAAGAATGTTTCAATGATTGAAATGAGAGTTTGGATTACATAACCATGGTTGGATATAAACATTGTGTGGTAACTCATACATGTATAAGTCCTTATTCCTTGAACCAAAGTATGCGTACTTTGCTGCTCAAGAAAGCCGGAACTAGAGTCCGCGTACCAAGTCCACGTACTGTCGTAAGTTCACATCCCGTGAATTTATTCTGTATTTTGTGAACTGAAAACAAACTTATTCCGGGTACTTAAGTCCGCGTACCAATATGCGTACTTAAGTTGGTTATTTTTTAAAAACGATTATTCGTGAACTTAAACTTCTATAAACTAAGGAATGCAAGTTTGCAAATCGTGGCTGTAAAGTTCATGAATCGATTCGAGTGAATCAAATCGTTTTTGCTTCGATTGTGTCTTGTATACTTCTATAAGATCTAAGCAATTGAACAACTCTCTAACTAGTTCATTTGAGTCATTTGAACTAGTTGTGGTAAAGAAGAATATGGTTGATATGAAAGTGCTCATATGGCTAACCATTTGGTTAACTACTGTTGAACCAACTAAGTGTACATGTTTGGGTACGGTTACACAAACCTAAATTAACGTACATTTCATTTGTGTGTAACAAGCTAAGTTTCGATCTAACGGTTGAAAGATATTAGCCTGAATCTAATCAGGTTTTCATCTAACGGTGAATATTGAATGCTTTGTTACTGAGCAACATTCATTGCAAACCCTGATTTGAAAGACTATATAAAGGAGAACTCTAGCAACTGGGAAACCTAATCCCCACATGTGATACCCGTGTTTTCAGATAGTAGTTTTCGAACGTAAAACCGATAAAATCCAACCGGTGTAGTGTTGGGTGCGTATTTCTGAATTTGGGTGTTCATAACTAAATTTAAGTAATAAATAAAAAAAATAGTTATTATCTCTGTGGAGGTTGGAAATAAGGATTCTCTTTTTAATTTTTCCCCTTATGAATTTTGTGGGATGTTCTCTAGTAGTTGCGAATCCATTCTCATAAATCTCACGTGTGGTATAGAAAGACCTAGTCAATTCTCTCGAATTTGCATTTATAATTAGGATTATTAAAATATATATTTTGTCATTTTCCAAAACCCTAAAAGAAAAGTTTCTCTCTGATTCCTCTACTCTATCTTCATTCTTTTACAAAACAAAAAGAAATACTACTCCATTAATCTCTTGGAAAGCGTGTTGGTGCATCAAATTTATGGTTGCTATTTTGAGGTAGGGGTTTCTACATAATATTAAAAATAAAACCTATTTTTGAGATTATTGAATTCTTGGTGTGTATAATATGCATATATTATGTAGGATGATTTCATTTTTGAAGTTTTAAGCAATCATAATAGTTTCCAGTGTTTTAATCTTCGTGTGATACTAGTTGTATTAGCTAAAGTCGATTCTCCTTTAACGACTTGAAGACTTCATTGGGATTGTGAAGCCAGACCGATATTGATTTTCTTGTAGTTGTGTGATCTGATCTTGTTGTTTCTATCGTACTAAGTACAACCGTAAGATTGGCTTGAGATTGATTTCTCCGATAGGCAAGATATAAAATAAGTCACAAACATCTTCGTCTCATCGTTTGTGATTCCACAATATCTTCTTCCGCTAGTCGATTAAAATTATTGTGAGGTGATTGATAATTCTAGGCTGTTCTTCGGGAATATAAGTCTGGGTTATCAATTGGTTCCTGTTTATCTTGATTTATCAAAATACGAAACAAAAACTCGTAGGTATTTCTTTGGGAGACATATTTATCTATTAGCGTATACTTTTCTGTGTGATACAGATTTGTTCATTAAAGTCTTCGACTTTGGGTCGTAGCAACTCTTAGTTGTGGGTGAGATCAGCTAAGGGAATCTAGTGCGTAGTATCCTGCTGGTATCAGAGACGTAAGGAGCGCAATTGTACCTTGGATCAGTGTGAGATTGTTTGGGGTTCAACTACAGTCCAGACCGAAGTCAGTTTGTAGTAGGATACTGTCTGTAGAGGCTTAATACAGTGTGTTCTCAATCTGGACTAGGTCCCGGGTTTTTCTGCATTCGCGGTTTCCTCGTTAACCAAACTTCTGGTGTCTGTGTTATTTCTTTTCCGCATTATATTTTTTTATATAATCGAAATATTACAGGTTGTGCGTTGAATCGATCAATTGGTAAATCCAACCTTTGGTTGTTGATTGAAATTGATTGATCCTTGAACATTGGTCTTTGGTACCGTTCAAGTGATTTATCTTGTATTCAATTAGACTCGCAAATTTCTATTTGCTTGAGTAAGTATTGAATCGAGAAAGTGAGATATAACTCTTAGATATACTTTTATTAAGATTGAGTCTGACTGTCTTGATTCTCTTAAAAGTATATTGTAGTCCATACAGATTGCTAATCTAAATATTGGGTGTGGTTGTTGTACCCCCCGCTTTTTCACTGTTCAATACAACACCACAGTAATATTCAAAGTTGGACACTTTCTTGGAATCAGCAAGACAATATCCTTCAGTTTGTTCAACATACTTCTAAACTCCATCATATTTCTAATATCAAATGGATGCTTTGGAGAACTAGATGTCAAGTTCTCTAAATCTCAGGCAATTAATTATGATACCCTTATCCACTCTATACTACACTATGCCTCTCACATCATCTTTTAGAGCCAAATTCACCTAATTAAAAATATCACAATAGCCAAATTTTCTCCCATCAGTCACATTAGAAGTCATCTCCACCCTACACTAAAACTTAATATAGATGTTTCTTTTATTAATTCTGATTCTATTGCAGGCCAGTCATATCCATGATTCTAAGGCAATATGATGGCCACTTCTTGGCAGTTCAAGCTGCAATCACTCATGTTATCTCTCCTCACCAGGAAGAATCGTGGACGATTTGGTTAGATATGAATTGGGCACATCGACTTGACTGTTGGAATATCGTTTTCGAAACAGATAATCGTGATGTCTTCTTATCTCTCTAATATACTACTCTTCTTCCTCCTTGGCATAGTTCTTCTCTTGTATAACAGTGTCATCAACTCTTTGTAAATAACCCTAGTTGGACTTGTGTATTTTCTCCTCGTGTATGTAACAATCCCGAAAAATAGAATTGTAAGTGAATGGTGGCACACTCCACCTACCTTCCATAGTATCTCGACTAGCCTCTGATGTACAAGTGTTATCCATATAATATATTTCCCCTTTACCAAAATTTAATAAATACGAGGTGGTCTTGCAATGAGTCGTGATGAACGTGAAGATGAATGGAAAAGTGAAGAATTGAAGATAAGCCATACTGAAAAATGATACTGACCCTCATTCATAAAAGAATTATTATTTTACCTTGAAAATCCCAAACTCCAAAAGTCTTCCTGTAATACCCGGTATTTTTGTTAACCTTTCAGGCCGGGTTTTACCCGGCTTAGCTAACCTTGTTATTTGAGTTTTCTTTTGAGTCAGTTTGTTTACCTTTGCCTGACGCTTGAGTTTAAATATTTAGAAACTCTTCTATTACAACTTAGTAAAATGTTAGGGTGAAAATAGTTACCTAATTATAATTTTGATAATATAATAAATAAATATTTATATTAAAAGAAAATGAAGAGACAATTAAGGAAAATAAATGTAATGTATTAATTTTTATTAATAGGAGTATAGTATTGCATTAATCTTTATTAATAGAAGTGATATTAGTATGGCATATATAGTGTATATAGCTTATAAAAGGAAATAAAGAGATAAAGAAAAGGAAAGAGTTATAAAACATTAACTTAAGCTGGAGAGAAATGAGAAGGAGGGAAGATGGAGCTATAGTTTTTTGGAGAAGAAAGAAAAAGAAAATTAGTAGGAGTTTGTAGCAATTAAGAGTTAGAATGCTAGATCCCTTTTCTCTTTATGTATTTGTTATACTTGATTTTGATTTTGTTAATTCTAGAATTTATTTGTGTAAATATATGCATCCTATTGATGATCAACCGTGTCATATTGATAGATAACATGTTTAGTAAATCCTGGTTAAAATTTGAGGATATTTCACCAGAGATTCACCATTGAATGTTTGTTTAAACTTGGATGTGGATTTCTGAAATTTCTATACAATTTCGCTTTTTCTGTTCTTGGATGTGTTTCGGAAATATTGATGATATCAAAATAATTTGTGGTCTTAACAAAAGTTGTGGATTTATGTATTATCTTTAGTTTTCCGTTGATTTTACTAAATTTCAAATTATTATGAATTTACTGTGTATATTTTGGTAAAATGATGTAATCTGCCCAGATTTTAGAATGATTGTATAAAATCAATAACTTTCATGTGAACCGTTGGTTTTCTGTAAATTTTGGATATGACATAGATATATATGTTAGAAATGCTCTAAATAAAATTTGAAGAAGATCGGTTTGAAGAATCATTATGAAACTTGTAAGTTGTGTTTGCTTAAATGCTTCAAAGAAATATATGATGTTTGTCATGTTTTGATAGTATTGTGGTTTAAACATGAATCGATATGTTTGTATTGATGGCGGGGCAAGAACCGAGAAAACTCGTGCAAATTTTCGGAATGACCCCAATAAGCGGATTGGCAGGGCACGAACTGAGGAAACTCGTGCAACTTGTCGGAATGACCCCGATAAGAGGATATGCGTTCTCATGTTGTATGTGCTCTTTGATTGATTGATATTTTTTCGCATGTTTTGAGAAAGGGAATGCATTCTATTGAGCTGTCATCTCACCCCAATTGACATTCCTTGCAGATTTATTAGAGTTGCGCAGCGGAAGCTAGGAATGAGTAGCTTAGTGATTGAATTGTTTACTTGCATTTGTTTGAAGTGTAAATCCATATCAAATGTTTCATCTATAATATTGCTAAGGATAAATTTATACCTAAGAAATGATATTTTTTCCTATTGATTAAATTTGATATATTAATTTGATTTAAATAAAAATAGAAAAATAAAAATTTAAGTCTCTTTCTGACCCGTAACGCTTCGAGTTCGAATCTCCATATGGTTTGACCAGGGTCCGGAACTCGGGGTATTACACTTCCTAGGTGAACCACTTGGTCTACGTAGTCCAGATCCCTCACATCAATCCCGAGATTCTCAATTTCATATTTTACCTTATTCAACATCCTAAAGGAAAATATGATTCTTAGAACCTGGTCTATAAATAAAAGTCAAGTGAAACTCATCTCAAGTTGTCCATGTATAAGCTAAATTACACACATGCAACATTGCTTCAAAATACCTCGGTTAAGTGAGAATTATATCATCATGGTATAAACTCTCTCAAAATATTGATTCATGCTCAATAATAGTTTACAAAGATGAAATGGAGAAAAACATAATGAAAACCTTAAATTTGCAACGTTTATATTTGTTTCGGACTCGTCACAGAAAACGATAAAAGGTATACCTTGCAGTAACTGTTGGAGTGTCGCTGAACCAATGGTCTTAACACTGAGAAAAGACCACGATTTAGTACCAACTGTCTTGAGAAGGTATTATTCTTCGTGTTCTTCCTTTTGCAGCAACAGAAAAATATCGCTGCAACTCTCAATTTTCGCTTTATTCTCTCCCAGAACTCTCTGTAATCGACTCTAGTACTCTCCAACACCTTGTATATCATCACAGTCACCAGATCCTCCCTAATAACTTCAAATATCTGACATTAATTACTTGATTTTCTATTGCGAATCACAGGGATTATTTCCCTTTTTTATCTTCTACACGCGTTATTTTGCAGCCAACACACTCCAATATGCCAGGACATTCCTCAGATATTCAAACACCCTTTCATCTCATGCCATACACATAAAAACTCGAGAAAGATTAAAGAAATCCCGGGACATTCTCGTGTACCATGTTAGCTTCAAATCCACGTAACCAACCCAATTCTTTCGAACCTGAAGGACTTACCAATCCTGTTTAACTGTAATAGGCCCAAACCAACCCATTGGAAAGAATGAATCTCACCAGAAATCTTCCAAATCGAATCCATAAAAATACGATGTTTATAAACATTTGAATCTGATTTTTCCCGCCCAACACAGGTTAAACTGAAGAAGAAAGGTGTGCCCTTAACCAATTGTTGGGTGTCGATATCAACTAAGATGCCCTTAGTAAAATCTGTGGCGTCTTTCATAGAATTTTGGGTTCCTTTAACACCTTCGGGGGGTGCTCGGAGTAATTTCGGGGTACTATTAACACTTTTTTTGGGGTGCCTTTAACAATTTTCTCGGGGCGTAAATACCACTTTTCGGGCAAAATTTTTTCACACAAATTTGTTTCTCGGAAAAACTTACAAAGACATAAAACACCATAATAAATATAAAAATGAACACTAATAAAATAGATAATTAAGATCAAATCAGACACAAAAAATGTATTTATTAACATACCGACTGAGTCTGGATATTTCGCTGCAACCATAAGAAAGAACAACAACAAACTTGGAAACTGCAACATTATTCAAGAAGTTGTGAAAGACTGAAATGCTTTAATGGGCCTACAAATTCACGAATCAGATCATAATTTGAACTACGTGCATCAATTGTTGATGATGATCTAAGTATCTTTTACGACATATTATCAGCCGCCCACCCACTAAAATTTTCCATTTTTCTATTTTAAAAGTTCAAAGTATATGACCCACTATAACAATGTGTGTTTATTATATCTAACATTAAAACTTTATTTAGGTAGCTCGTAGTCTCTACTCATATTTAGGCTAATCTCTATGGTCCCCAAATTCAACTTTTAAGTTGAATGCCATGTAACCTTGAATACGAGGCTTATGGTTTTCTTAAATTCAACTTTCTAGATGCACCCAATGGTTGGATGCAAATATTGGAGCAGTTGGATTCTAACTTATAATTTTTTATGAGGGCTCATATTTGATGCGCCCAATGATCAGGCTCAAATAGTGGAGCTGTTAGATTTCAACTTATAAAAAGAATCTGATGGCCCAGATTTGATGCGCCTAATAAAAGCAAAATTTATCTGTGCCCTATCATTGGGTGTATCAAACTTGATTCAAGTTCTACCAAGCAATCCCTTGAACCACAATTTGAATCAAGTTAAAAAGGGACTTTTGACCACGTTTTTCCAACTTGAATCTTGAAATTGGAGAACCATAACACTTGCGTTAATAGATTGAGGATGGATTTATTGTGGGGAGGTGAAAAAGATAGAAAGTCTCTTGTACTACTTATCAAGGTGATCTTGGCCTAAGAGACCTTAAACTTAACATTTTGGCTTTTTTTGGTATATTTTTTAATTTGCTCTTTTAGGGTCATTTTTACATGGTTGCTAGCAGGAATACCCGGAGATGATACCATATAAAATAAATTATTTTCTAATTTATCTTGTACAATTTTGGTACCATCCCCGTAAACTGGTACACCCATTAGTAGTTTTCCACTTTGGCCTCGTTCTAGTAAGAGTATCAGTTCATGTATAAGATGTTTTTGGCTCGATACCAACTGTATGGTGCAGCAAATAACAAAGAATATTACTATGGTTTATCCACACAAAACATAGATAAAGAAGATTTCTTATGCATAAACTCGACCGAAATTGAATTTAATAATAATAAAAACTACCTACGAAAGAGTTCCATAAGTTTACATGTACTACTATGGTTTCTTAGCTAAGAATTATGAGTAAAGATACTTTAAGAACCAGCTCTTAACCATAAGAAAGTCATCTAACGTATTATAACAAATAGCTCAACTAAAAGAAAAAACAGTAAACTAAATCTTAACCCTTTACCATGTATGCAAGCTTATATGTTTGAAACAATTTGTATGATAATCATCCTTTCCGATAAAATATATTTATGCCATGAGGACCAATTTCTCGGTGTATACAAAAGTCAAATAGTCTATAAAACACATGTTAATGTGTTAAATAAGAAAGAGATAAAACATCATGCTTAAAAAAAAGAAAAAAAAAAGCGTCTGGTCCCACCTTTGTATTAAAAGGATCCCATCCTCTGTGTAAAGGTCCTTCTACTCTTCAATCTTCACATCAGATTTCAAGGTTTTAAACTCTCTGTCTAACTGTTTCTCTCACCGGATAAGCGATTCATCTGAATCTCGTGAAGGCAGGTGGTAGTGCAAGATTTTATTCTCAGAAATTCCTTAAAGTTTCCGCCAAAATCAGCAAACAGTGACTCGGTATCTTCTTCTCTTCTATTCGAAAAACAAATCGACTTACAATGGAGGATCAGATTTACCTTACTAAACTCGTTTTACAGTATGACGATCTAAAGGATTTGTATGGATTATGTAGTAGCAATCTCGAAGAAATGTAGATTTTAAATATAGAAAATGCTGAGCTCTGATTGGCTAATAAAGATCTGAGAATCGATCTTATGGTGCAAAAAATAGAGGGATGATATCTTGTTGTTATATTCAGCCGTAAGTTTGGCATCTTGATTATCTGTTGGAGCAAATTTCACATCAGCGCACTCATCCTATGAGTAATACTCCAATAGCTTCTTTTGAGGATTAGATCCATGACCAAACAAAAAAATTTGCTACGAATATTGCATGTGGCCTACAAGCATTTAACGAATCTATTATCGTCTAATTGATCGTGCAACATTGTAACAGTTTCCCAACATTGTAAAGCGCTCATCTTGTTGTTTATCAGAAGAAACAACTAACACAATAACCAGCATTGGAAAAGTATTGTTATGGCATTTACCGGTGGTGAAAGAAAAATAGAATTATTTCGTCACATTACATCGATGAAGAAAGACACAGTGCGTCTGTGCCACCCAATACCAAAACTAAATAAGAAATCTACATTTTTTTTATAAAGAAAAAAAATCTATATGAAATTATAAAACAAGAGTCGTGTCGAACTGATAACATAACCGAGCACGTTTGGAGTACACTAATGACATAAATAAATAAGCCATAACACACTAGGTGCGCAAGTTGTGAATTCAGAGTCGTGTTCAGCTTACTATAATACAATTGAATCTGGTAGTGTAAAATAACAAGTTAAAGGTTCGGATATACAACTGCATTTCCAATATGAGCCAAACCTTTCATTGATGGATTGTTTTTATTGGTTCGTCTAGTAATCTAACTTTACGTACTAGCCGAACATGGATTTTATCCGAAATATAAACAAGATTCGGCTGAAAATAATACTCCCTTCGTCCCCTATATATAGGCGGAAAAGTGAAATTCTCTTAGAATAAGCAAGTTTTTGGTTTTTATAAATTTTACTTATATTTCCTGATTTACCCTCGTCAATTCCAATATATTTATCTAGGAAATATGAAAAATATCAATTTTATTAAGAGTTTTTATCTATTGGAAAGTGTAATTGTTCTTGCGAATTACTAACGACATTAACTAAGTTTGTTAATATCTTGTTCATTAATAAGGGTAAACATGGAAGAAACCACATTGGAATTGGTTTTATGCCTATCTATAGGTACTAAAGAATTTTACTTCTCCGCCTTTATAATAGGAACGGAGGGAGTATATAAGTTAATCAGTAGAACCTAAAGGTCTTCTTCGTTACGCTGGGTTCGACTGAAAACGTGATATTTCAATATCAGCCGGACAGTTCTTCTTTAAAAAAAAGGGTTCCAGTATGTGGATCTGGAGCTAAATCCCTTGCGCAACATTTCATACGACTTACTTATACTAATCGCCGACGAAAAACAAAATCAAAATGGTTTGATGATGATTAAATTAGGTTAGGAATGAATATGATTTTGGATTTTGATTAGTTTGAGTTTATGTTTTAAATTTAGGTGAAGGGTATTTAAGTAATTTAAAATAATTAAGGGTAACTTAGTAAACCACCCATTGCTATAACACCCCTTATAAACCTGTCCTAAATAGGAAAATAGTTTTGTATGCCTCAAATATTTGAGTACGCCTCAAGGAATCTTTTAATTAATGAAAATTCGAGGTTACAGTGAGTTTAAGATGGAAGATAAGAGAATACAAAGTAATAAGAACATACCATACAAGTACAATACTGACAAATCCGACAAGAGAAAGAGTAGGATTGCCGGAGTAAGAAAAATGCAAGTATGAATAAGGTCCGATTAAATCGGATAAATAATATTTTTTTTGGAATTAAAGTCAAACCATTTAGTTTGTTTTTCTTCTTTAGAAAGATATGCTCCCAAAATAGGAGTGATTTTCTCAAATCTCTTGAAACTAGTGATGAAACTTCCGTCGTCAAAGAAATCACCGATGGAGATGAAGATTTCGTCGCTGAAGAGCATCACTATTGATCTTAGAACCCAAACCTAACAACCAAAAACCACCATTAAAGCGAAGATAAACCTCAAAAGAGTAAATAAAACAACCATAATAGTGTTGATAAGTCGAAAACATACTAAAAACTAGCTAAAACTACTACTAACCTAAAAAAACAAGAAATAGTGAAGAAATCTCCTCAGGTCTAGGCCATAGGTTTGTTGTTGATAGTCTTGTTGAAGAAAAACGAGGATCGAGAGAGAGGAGAGAGAGAAAAGAGACAAGAGACATGTTTCATTTCTCCACTAATAGTATACATTTTAAGCCCAAGTCAGAAATACATGAGTTTCTCCTTGCCCTAAAAAAAGCCCCAAGTCCAATACTACCTTACATAAAGTAAAATAAAATAAAAAGGCAAAAATAAAATAAATTAAAACTTATCTTCGGCTCTCCCTTCCCCTCTTTGCTTCTACCATGAACTAAATCGTCTCTTCTACCATGAATTCAAACGTTGAGCCGTTAAAAGAGGTATAGAGCTAGAATCAAACTAAATTGCCGCTACACTGAAATCCTTTCTTTCGTGTGCTGGTTATATGGTTCATTTAAATGCCCATGCTTTTGTAAATGTGATTGTTAGAGCATTGCTCGGTCGAACTCACAAGTATTGCTATCTCAAGTTTGTTGTCAAAAGTATATCTTGATTTATAGTCTACAATTAGTTAAGTCTCAGTCTAGGATAGTGGAGTTGAGAAGCGAGCCAGTCATCATTTGCGTTCTACCATTTGAAGGCGAATATCAACCGAAGCTTTTGGATAACTTCATCGACAAAAGGTTAGTGAAGACCGAACCGCCTATTTCTCACGTTATATTGACCTTTCTATCCTTGAGACGATTGCATAGACAATAATTTCGAGTCGAGAACTAATTATTAGTTTACGAATTTCTCGAAATATAATGACTAAGCTTAGTGAACATTTGTTCATATTTGATCAAATTCGGTGAAGAAAAATTTATTGTTCGGAACCAAATCATGATTCAAGTTTATCATTCGAAAATAGCCTGGAACAGTGATATGTGTCATTGATGTTATTCAGGAATGTTTCGAATTGATTTACTGAAATATATAACTAATATATTTGGAATACAAGACAATGTTATCAGTCATACAAACTGAGAAAAATATTATATGTCTGAAACTATATTACATGTAATCGTACACGTAGCGGAGCTATATATCGACGTTCAGTTTTGTGTGATATGCATACTCGTTTGTACATCATGGAAAACTCTGTTTGTTTCGTGATCCAGATAGGTATATGTATTCGTATACAAACCATTGTGGAACCGTGGTAAGGGAACCAAGTTAAAATAATCAAACCGGTATGCGAGTCAAAACAGTTCTATGTTTTAGAACCATTTTAGTACCCAAACCGGTACGCAAGCTGAATGTTCTGTGAACTCCGGAACCGGGAAAGGTCTTAATTTGCAAACCGGTACGTGAATTAAAAATTTCGGTAGACTCCAGAACTTTATGTTGGTTCAAAATTTGCAAACTGGTACGCGAACTGAAAAGTTTTGTTGGGTCCGGAACTTGGTAATTACATAAGTTTTCAAATCAGTTTATGAACTGAAAATTTTTATGGACTCCGGAACTCGGTAATGCATATAAGTTTGCATACCATTCCGCGTACTATGACTCATCGGATTCATGAACGATTCAAGTAATTGTACTTTATACATTTACAAACTATGCCGATCATGATTCAATTAACACTATACTCATTTGATCACATGATTGTGACTCAAGATTAATATCTTAGTGAATATGAAAATGAGTGTTAAGCTTTTAAGTTCAAATCGGCTAGTTTCGGCTAACCATGTAGTCTTTCTACACGGTTCGGTTATGGTTTACCAAACCAAAGTGTATATCTTGTATATGTATTAAGATTCAAATATTTCATCTAACCGCGGATATTGTTTTCTTGGTTCTAAAACTATCTTAGCTTAAACCTAAATCAACATAGGCTTTGAAGTCTATATAAGGGTAACTCTTGGCAACTGGGATCTTTGAATCTTGACAATACTTTTTGGTGTGTCCTAGTTGTACCTAGAGTCATCATATCTATAAAACCTTTTAGGGTTTCGCGATTACAAAGACTTCATTTGGATTCGTGAATCCCGGTCCAGTTATCTTTTATCTTGATAACTTGAGAATCCTGATCTTGATTGTTTGTAGAGCATTGCTCCATCAATCAAGATAGTTACTAATTAACATAGTCTCTTCCTCTCATACTTATTGATTCTACAAGTTTTATACTTGTGAGGTGAATAATAATCTAAGCTACACTTAGGGTTGCATAAGTCTGGATTTTGAGGATGACCAGACTTTTGTCTAAGTTGTTATTGATTTCCATCACCTGGATCTATCGTTTCATCTAATCATCAGTTTAGATCGTATATCAGGAAATAAAATATAGGCTTAATATATGGGAAGTAGATTTGGTTTAAAGTCTTCAACTAAGTTGAAACAACTCTTAGTCGTGAGTGAGATCGTCCAAGGGAATCAATTGCGTACAGTCCTGCCGGGATTCAAGAGGCATAAGGAGCTACCTGAATCAGTGGAAGATTGAGTTCGGGCTCAACTACATTCCAGACTGAAGTTAATTGGTAGTAGGATAGTGTCTGTAGCGGCTTAATACGGTTTGGTGTTCAATATGGACTAAGTCCCGGGGTTTTTCTGCATTTGCGGTTTCCTAGTTAACAAAAACTTCTGGTGTTGTGTTATTTCTTTTTCCACATTATATTGTTTATCTTTATAATTGAAATATCACAGGTTGTGCGTTGATCAATCACAATATCTAGGTCCAACCTTGTTAGTTGGAAAAGACTTGATTGATCATTGGATATTGGTTTTGGTACCGTCCAAAAACTCTCTTTGTAGTTAGGTTCACAAATTCAATTCTGTAAACGTTCTAACAACAAGAGAGAGAGATGGAGATATAACTATAGACACTTTCCTTGATTGAGTTTTTACTCTCGGAGTTGTGTTGAGTTTGTCCATACATATTGCCTATAAAAAACTTGGTGATGTATCTTGGTACCCCCAGTGTTTTCAGTGATATCTTAGGAACTTTGGTTGCTTGTTAAATCTGGGAAAATATAACTTTTCTCATTTTTTATTTTTTTATTTTGTCGTTGTTATCTGTTTTTCCTTTAATGTTATAAATTATACTTCCTCCGTTTCTGGAAAAGAGTTATTATTATTTTTTTCAATTTGGCCTATATTTAGGCTAAAATGAAAAATTGTTGGTACCTTTTTTTTCTATAAACAAAGGTATCATCTTTTAGTGATTTGATTTCTCTTCTTCTTTTTCCAGGTATGGATAAGTGTATAACCAGGACCAAGAGAAAGAGAACACCAGAATTGTTTTCATCTTCTATTGCTCCTGGGCCACAAGTACCTTCGTGTTCTATTACTCTTGGATCACAACTTCAAGTACCTTTATCTTCTAATATTCATGATCATCGGTTACCTTCTGACCCTTCTCATACTCCACAAGTTGCTTCCACTGTGTAAATGAATTCTCGGTGTGGAATCTTCAAACATAATCGTGTTATATATACATATTGTTGTTATCAAACATGAAAAAGTGGGGGTCTAACAACCACACTCAACAATTCGTTTGGCAATCTGAGAGGACTTACTCCAATATACTTTTATGAGAATCAACTAGAAAGTTAGACTCAATCTATAGGAAAGTATATCAAAGAGCGATGTCTCTACTTCTCAATTCAATTCGCAATCAAACAAATAAGAATTTGCGAGCCCTATTAAATAAGGAGAAATAACTTGAACGGTACCAAAGACCAATGTTCAAGTGTCAATCAATTTATATCAACAACCAAAGGTTGGATTATCTAATTGATTGATCTTAACTCACAACTTGTGATATTTCTATTATATAATGAAATATAATGCGGAAAATAAATAACACAGACACCAGAAGTTCTATTAACAAGGAAACCGCAAATGTAGAAAACCCCGAGACCTAGTCCATATTTGAACACCACATTGTATTATGCCGCTACATACACTATCCTACTACCAATAAACTTTAGACTGGACTGTAGTTGAACCATAATCAATCTCACGCTGATTCAAGGTACACTTGTGTTCCTTACGTCTCTGATCCCAGCAGAATAGTACGCACTTGATTCCTTAGCTGATCTCACCCACAACCAAGAGTTTCTACTACCCAAAGTCGAAGACTTGATAAACAAATATGTCTCACACAGAAAAGTCTATTGGAATAGATAAATCTGTCTCCACAGAAGTACCTATGAGTTTTGTTCCGTCTTTTAATAAATCAAGGTGAACAGGAACCAATTGATAAACCACAATTATATTCCCGAAGAACAGCCTAGTATTATCAATCACCTCACAATAATCTAAATAGTATGGAAGCGAAACTAGATATTGTGGAATCACAAACGATGAGACGAAGATGTTCGTGACTACTTTTTATCTTGCCTATCGGAGAATAAATCTCAAGCCAATCTTAAAGAATATTGTACTCAAACGATAGAAACAACAAGATCAGATCATGCAACTACATAGAAAATAGTTGGGTCTGGCTTCACAATCCCAATGAAGTCTTCAAGTTGTTAACCTACAGGGTTTCGTGAAAAACCTAAGGTTAAAGGAGAATCGACTCTAGCTTATACAACTACTATTACACAGAAGTGTGGGGATTAGGTTTCCCAGTTGCTAGAGTTCTCCTTTATATAGTTTTTAAATCAGGGTTTGCAATCTAAGTTACCTTGGTAACAAAGCATTCAATATTCACCATTAGATGGAAACCTGATTAGTCCCAAGATAATATCTTTCAACCGTTAGATCGAACTTAGCTTGTTACACAAATGAATTGTACCTTCATTTAGGTTTGAGTAACCGTACCTAAACGTGTACATCATGTTGGCTCAACAATAGTTAATCGAGGTTATCCATATGAATACTCTCATATCAACTTTGTTCATCTTAACCATAACTAGTTCAAATGACTTACTTAAATGAAACTAGTTAAAGAGTTGTTTAATTGCTATATTCTCGTAGAAGTATACAAGAATACAATTGAAGCAAAAATCAGTTTGATTCACTCGAATCAATTCATGAACATTATAGCCACGATTTTATAAAGATTGCATTCCTTATTATATAAATGTTTAAGTTCATGTACACAGCCGATTTTAGAACTTTAACCTTCAAGTATGCAAACGAGTATGCATACTTGAAATACCCGAACCAAGATTGGGTTTCGCCAGTACGCAAACGGGTACGCGTACTTCCAATCCCAGCAGAAATTCTCGGTCATAAAACTCACGCCAGTACGCGTACGAGTATGCATACTTAGGTTCCCGGACATGGATTACATATGTGCAAGAGTACACAACATGTCGCAATCCAATAATGGTTAAGTGTTCTAAACTCTTATTTCAATCATTGAAACTTTCTTAGAGGATGATAATAGCCGTTTTCACATACTATTAGCATCATATCAATTTTCAAGTTATTGAAATAATCATTACGAAACATTCCAAGTCTACATCAAATGATTGTATCACACAAACCTTGTCAGATGTTACTCGGGCAATTTTCACATAATCATCTTTTGAATTTCGTTAAGAATATAAGATGAACTTGGTCGAAGAGAAAGCTTACCAACACATATTTCGAGAAATATGTAAGCGAGTTAAACTCAGCTCAAAGTATCAAATGTGCATAAGTAGAAAACTGTATAGTACTACGACTTATGTCTTAATATAGGAGATTGAGTAGAAATAGACTTTCTAAGTGATAGATGAGTTTCAGTCTCCGCATACCTTTTGTTGATGAAGTTCCACAAGCTCGCCTTAGTAGTTCTTCGTCTTCAAATGATGAACGTCGTGAAGTCTAAAGTTCAACTACACAATCTATGTCCTAGTCCGAGACAGCTATAAGAAGACTAGAAATCAAGACTTATAGTTTTGCTCACTAACATTGACAAACATGCTTGAGATAGCAACGCATGCGAGTTCGATCGAGCAGTGCTCTAACAAAACACTATTAGCGTTGTCATACAATTTTTCATGTGAAATGAAAAAAAAAATTGTTATTATTTTTTATGATGTTGTTTTTTCTTTTACCTACATTATCTTCTTCATTAAGCTGGGTTCAGCTGAAAACGTGATATTTCAATATCGGCCGAACTTTTCTTCAAACATAAAAAAATAAAAAATAAAAATAAAACAAATATATGGGTTCCAATATGTGGATCTGGAGCTAAATCCCTTGCACAACACTTCATACGACTCATTTATACTTGTGGTTTTAATTAACGAGCAAATATTTATGAATCAACAACTAATCGCCGATGAAAAATAAAGTCAAAACGGTTTGATAATGATTAAAGTAGGCTAGGAATGAAAATTATTTTAGATTTTGATTAGTTTAGGTTTGTGTTTTAATTTAGGTGAATAGTATCTAAATATTTTAAAATAATTAAGGGCAACTTTGTAATCTACCTGTTGCTAAAACACCCCTTATAAACCCGCCTTAGATAGGAAAATGATTTTGTACACCTCAAAATATGTTTCATTTTTCCACTAATAATATACATTTTAATCCCAAATCATAAATACACGAGTTTTGGCATACCCTAAATTTTTTTTTGCTAAATTGGGGCCTATGACACTTAATTGGTTCCTATGACTAAAAAACAAAATAGGTTATTAAGAAGTAATCTCTAGAACTCCTTATCCTATTATTTATATTAATGCCTAATATGTCCTTATTCATTAGTGATGATTAATTAAGTTAGTATTAGTTAAATTAATTAGTGTTTGAGTTTGATTATAGTGTTAGGATTAGAGTAAAAATTCATTTCCTCTTTTAAGGTTTGGAGGGAAAGAAGAAGTAGAGGGAAAAAAATAAAAAACTAGGGTTTGTGATTTTCTTAGCAAAAATGAAACTTTATAGTGACGATGAAGACTCTAGTAGTGATGAAGAAGTGGGTGCATCAGATAATCATGATTTCGATCCTACCGAATTTGATAATTTGTTGAATGAAGAAGAGAATGTCAACCAAATAATGCTTGAGGATATTATTCAAGCACAAGAACAATTTCTCCGGGAAGAAGAAGGTGATAATGCTTCAAATAGACATGTATGAGTTGTAGTGATCCACAAACATGTATTTGCAAGTCTAGATCGCCCAAAAAGGTAAAACTTTTCAAGAAAATACCCCAGAATCAGTTTATTCGATATCACCACATAAACAGATTCTGGAAAAAATCCCCAAATCAGGTACAACAATCGGTTGTTATTCATCATCATATAATCCGATTGTAGTAAATTTCTGGCGCGATGGGTACGTGACCAAAATTGTTTTCTTTTTTGTGATGTGCATAATCCGATTCCTTCACTTGATAATCACTTAAAATACACGAAGTTTACAATCGATTCATTTACGTGTATATGTAATCCGGTTGTGAAGACGAAAAGTTCAAGGAGAAATGACTTTGAAAATCGGATTACATGTTATGTAACGTGAACGGATTGTGAACTTTGAAAAAATTTCCCAGAATTCGTCAAGTCCTTAATCGGTCTTTATATTTGCACATGTAATCTGATTCCTTACAATCGGTTCTCTAGACTGTGACACATAAACCGATTCTAAATCCTCAACTTGTCCATATATGTTGTAGATTGTTGCGGAATTTGATGAAGATCAACCCAAACCCCTATCACTGCTGGGTCCAGATACCTCTGCCCACTATTTCACGGATTTGGAATGGAAAGAAAGAAACGATGCAAATCAATGGTTTATAGACAAGGGCATAGAGATCAAATGCGCATTAGTTTTAGGTCGTCGTTCAAGTAAAGATCGTTTGGAGCTTGTTTATGAGAGAGGTGGAAAGCAAAAAAGTCACTGGGAAAAGGACAGACCGTACGCGAAGAAGACGACAAGGGAATACATTACTAAATCAAAGAAGTATGATTGCCCGTTTAAGATTGTAGTTAATAGACCCAGTGGAACCAGTGGTAACTGGTAAGGTATACAAGCTTTATAAAGTGATGAATGGTTGTCATAATTATGATGATCCGGAATCTCTTATTGGAAACGCGGCCGTTTGTGGGTTGAAACCACA
Source organism: Papaver somniferum (assembly GCF_003573695.1). Classification (NCBI taxonomy): domain Eukaryota; kingdom Viridiplantae; phylum Streptophyta; class Magnoliopsida; order Ranunculales; family Papaveraceae; genus Papaver; species Papaver somniferum. Next base: position 262,114,018 of record NC_039364.1, on the reverse strand, counting down.
TCAATTGGAAACGGTAAGGTCGATGAAAGCGTGTAAACCAAGTGACATCCTTAGGAAGATTAAGGAGGATGATAAGAATAACTTGTCCAGTTTGAGGAAAATTTACACGACAAGAGAGAGGAAATGGGATGGAAGAGCGGTTATGGAACAATCTCAGTGGTTAGCCGATCAACACGGATACACAATGAGGAAACAGGTATTGGAAAAAATGACTCGTATTTTCTTGGCGCATCCGGAGATGATCAAGTTGGCCCGATGATTCTATCAAATTTTGTTAATAGATTGTCCGTACAAGACCAACAAGTACAACATGCCGTTGTTAAACATTTCTTGCCACACTTCCGACAAGAAAACTTTTACGGTAGCATGGGGGTTTATGGATTGGGAGAATGATGTGAATTTTACTTGGATGCTAGAGACTTGAAGGAGATATACCGTGGCGATCAAACTCCGAGGATCATAGTAACGGATAAGGACCAAGCACTAATGAATGACATATGAGTGGTTTTTCCGGACGCTAAGCATTTTCTTTGCACATGGCACATACAATGCAATATTACAAGTAATTGTAGGGGTCATATCCAAAAGCCAAATCCACAAAAATTTACCGCTCGTGAAAAGGCCGAAGATGAGTGTCTTCAAAAACTAACTCCTGAACAACGAAAGGAGGAGAAAAAGAAACCCAAATCAGAGTATGAAGCGAATGGGTTACTATGGAAGGCTTTTCAACATCATTGGGATTTAATGGCACACTTAATGTCCGTGGCCGAGTTTGAATCTTATTTGGAGAGTTTTATTGGGCTATGGAAGAAGGATTACGATAAATGTGGTTTATTGCTTGAAGGAAGTATTGGATCCGTACAAGGAAAAATTTGTCTATGCTTACACCTACCAACACATGCATTAAAAGAATGAGACGACAAGTATCGCGGAAGGATCTCATGGACATTTGAAGATCTTGCTCCGAGGGAGCCAAAACAGTGTGGTTACGGTACAACAAGCCATCCATGAATACACCAAGTCTGATATCATAAAGATAACCGCGCAAATGGAAGAGAGTAGGATGAAAATCATCCACAAGCTACAAGGACTACCATTGGTTGGTTAGACGTTTAAACTATATGTTGTCTCACTGGGCAATCCATTACCACCGCCGTGTAGGTTTCATTATGACTCAGAGCTCACCAAGAAATGGCTAGAAAAATACGAGCCCAACATGAGGCGTTGGGAAGAGTTAGTCGAGCCGGATCAAGTGAAGGGTATCCAAGTGCTGGAATAATTATTTTCCTTTTTTTAAGTACTTGAACTATCGGATAATTATATTTTGTCACTTTCATATATTGTATGTTGCAAACTGAACCAAGCTTAATGAATGAAAGTGATTTGTCTTTTTTGGGTACGTTGGACTCATGAAATTTGTAACATAATCGGTCTTCTAATACATTTTTAAAGTCTGATTTTGGAGGTAGTTTGCTGCAGCTTTTACAGAATCAGTTTATATTACAACTTTTATAAACCGATTCTGAATTCAAACAAGAATCGGTTTACGAAGGAAATATTATAAACCGATTTTGAATAAAACTTGTATGGGATTCTTTCAGAACCGGTCTTTGTGGAAGATTATGTAATCCGATTTTGGGAAGAAAAAGTTACAGAAGAACACACAATTTTTGGCTCAATAATCGGATTACATATGGTCCAACATGATCCGAGATTCTTCCAAAATCGGTCTTTGTGGACGACAATGTAATCCTATTTCGGAAAGAAAAAGTTACAGAAGAACATACAACTTTTTAAATCAATAATCGAATTACATATGATCTAACATGATCCGATTGTGGATCATTTCCACTTTTCATAAACTCTTAAAATTGAAACTAGCACGGTTCTATTTCTTAGTGTGAGCTTCAACTATCAATGCCGCTTCGAAATGATAAAATCGCTCTCCTCTCTAAGCGGTATATTCATCCTGTGACGCGAACATGTCTCTTATGTGTCTAGCGAGAATCTCGTTGTACTCGAGGCATAATTTCCTAACACGATTCGTTCTTGAACAAATGTGGGACGGTTCATAATTATAGGGTGGTTTCTTGCTCGGTTCTTTAACGAAAGGACCCCAACCAACTTGAAGCAAAAATATACTCTCATCTTGATATTCTTTGGGAAAATCCTTGACTATGTAATAATTTTTAACCCATTCGGTCTCTTCCTCAACATCCTTCATTCTTTCCCTTAGTTGGAATTGCTCTTGACCTCGTTTCTTTTCCTTGAGTTTCTCTTCATATTTTGTCGCAACTGATGACGATGATATGGTTTCTTTTGTAGCTATTTGTTTGCTTAAAACTTCATCCATTACATTAATGTATTTGTTAGGTGATGAAGACGAAGTCACATTTGTAGTTGTTTGTTCGCTTCTTTTGCGCATCTCTTCTTCCATTGCCGCAATTGATTTGGTTGTTCGCTTTCATCTTCTTAGTACGTGTTCGACTGAATTAGTAGTTGATGATATGGACTTGACATCTTCAGATGAAAAAAAAAATCAACAATGGAGAAAGGTTTCTTTGGATTAGGTAGTGTATGAGGCTATCCTCTTTATATAACAAAGTATCAACGGCTATAATTTCAAAAAAAAAAAGTCGTTAACAGTCACAATCTGATTATATAGATGCACTAATAACCTGATTCTTGATTTCTCTACTAATCCGAACTTGAACCCAGAATCGGTTGATGTGTGAATTAGCGTAAACCGATTGTGGTTGATGTTCACATCAACCCAGAATCGGGTTATGTAGGTGCATAATAAAAAATGATTGCTACCATAATCGGACTAATATAGTGCACACATAAACCGATTCTGGGTGGATTTTCAGAAAATTTGTTGAGTGAATTTCAAAGATTTAGAGGTAAATCATTGTAGAGTACATCTTAGAAGGAACGAATTAAAGGGATTTAACTCAATCACTTGAATTGTCTGTTTTGGTTTTTTTTTTTCAAAACCTAAAAAGAAATTAGATTTCAGTTGTTGTTTGTGATGTTTCATGTGGCATCGGAAAAATGGAGAGAGAAGGAGCGGAAAAAACGCTCTTCCTAGAGATAAAAATTTTCAGAATTTCCATGGGATCTCCAGGATAAATATTGGAGGAAAGAAAGCAAGGAGGATTTCGATCTTGGATTGGTTTTTCAACAGACATAGCTTGTTGGATGCTTGAGTTTTTGGAGGAGGCAAGAGAGGGAGATTGTCAGAGGAGGAAATGTACGAGAAGAGAAGGTGAACCTTCATTTTTGTGCGAAGTCAGGGAGAATGAGGCAGGTAAGTACCTACGAATATCACGAGTTAGAAGAGGAGACGAAAATCATTCGTATGCTTTATGGGTACCGTATGGTGAGAGCAGCTATTACTGGGCAGTTCTATCTAAGGAGATTAGAAGTTTGTTGCATGAATGTAACTTACTAAGGAAACCAACATAAAAAGATCCTACAAGTTCAGACTTTGCACAAACTCTGCCGAAAAAACATCTCAGCAAAAGGTCTATGAAGGTTTCACCCGGATAAATGGCTTGGTTTGTTGGCAGAGAGTTGCAAGGCAAGTGAGAAAGCAAATGGATTGGGATTCTTTCATTGATCTGGAGATTATTGATGAGCAGTCTGCAAAGATTTTTTTGGACAAGGATTATTAGCTTGATCTTTGGAAACCTCAAAAGATTGTCGTGGATGATGTTGTCGTACATTTATCTCAAGCTGGTGGATGGGATGAGTCCATCAAAAGAAAGGTTTCACAACCAAGTTCATTGGTTCCAGATAAAGAGAATGTTATTCCTATACAGGCTATGGATAAATATGGGAAATGGTTAAAGATAAGAGGCATCCCTAACAGATTCTGGAACTCTAAATTGTTGAAATCAGTTGGATATGCTTTGGGTGGTCTCATCGAGATTGCACCTAGTTCACTGAAGATGGTAAACCACAATTTCTTCAGAATCCCGGTCAAGGGAGATTTTGCATCTATTCCGGCGATTCTCATGGTTGAAGATGGCAGTCACAAGTGGGTCGTTTCAATTGAATGGGACTTTAAGTTTGATCCTAAAAAAAGGGCATCGGTGGAGGAGTATGTTAGGTTGGTCAATGAATTTGATAACAGAAAAGTTTCAAATTCAAAATTTTCTAACCCGGCTTATCAAGGGGCCAAATCGGTGTCAGTGAATGGATCGGGATCGAGCGAGCCGGGTCTGGAGTTACGAGGTACGTTTAGCGATGGTTTGGCGGACAAGTTAAACAACCCGATGACTAACTATGTGACCAATAAGGACTCTACTCCTAGGAGGGATGGTCAGGAAGGTGATTCATCCTTTTCTAGTTCCAGAGCTTTTATTGCTGGTGAACGCAACAAAGCTGATGAGAAGGTAGTTAATAATTTTATTTTTGAGAATAATGGGAGTTTGGGGTATTCTCAAGTAAGAATTTTAACTACTACCGCCAATAAATTCCAAATTCCGGATGATGGTGGATGCGAAGTAGTTGTTCCCACCTCAAACAGAATGGAATTAATTGACAGTTTGATGGTTGCTGAGGCTGTTGGTACACAGTGCATGATTGAATGTGCAGATGGAGTTCCAAGCATTCACAGTGCAGTCAATGTTTCAGTCAGTCAGGGTTTATTAGCTTTAGAAGGTGGTGGAAGTCCAGGTGTAGTTCCCACCACTTATGGGGTTAATGATTCTTCTTTGGACTTAATGGAAAACTGAAGGTCTACTTCCTCAGGATTACCTGACGATCTTCAATTGGTTTTGCATGAAATTCAGGTGGAGGTGAGGAATGATTTGGCTTCTCAAGACGTGCCGCAGGGTATTGCTTCTGCTACTGAGCTTTTTAATGTGACAAAAGATCAAATTGTCATCAACCTTGGAGATATTCAGAGCACAAATATCGACTCTCATGAAGTATTCTTTTCTACTTCAAAATTAGTAGTCGAGTTGTGTTGTAGATTGGGAGTTATTACCACCAACGATGAGAAAAAAGCTAAAGAAATGATTGAAGAAATTTGTTTAAATACAGGGACAGATACAAAGCAATTGTTGTTGGTAGGAAGGTGCAAGATAAATGCGGTTCTGATAATTCTTCGGCTTCTAGAGATATGGAGGAGGATATGAAGGAAGTAAACTCAAGGGAGAACAATATTACCGATGGGAACTAAGATTATCTCTTGGAGCATCAGGGGATTAAATGCCTATGAGAAACAGATTGATGTGAAAGATTTAATCGCAACACATAGGTGTTTAGTTTGTTGCATTCAAGAAACTAAAATGATTGCTCTCTCAAGTTGGTTCGTTAGACAATTGTGGTTTGATGACGAGTTTGGAATGAAATTTCTACCCTCTCAAAGATCCGATGGTAATAGCGGAGGTCAGTTAACTATTTGGGATAATGCTAGTTTGGAGCTGCTGGCTAAAAGAATGAGAGTCAACTCGATTTCTTGTCTATTCAGATTTAGAAACAATGGATTCAAGTTCATTCTTACAAATGCATATTCTCCTTGTGAAGCTAACATGAGATAATTGTTTTGGAATGATTTGGATCAAGTTAGAGCTTGGTCAAGTGAGGCATGGTGTTTCACTGGTGATGTGAACGCTTTCAGAAGCGATGTAGAGAGAAATAGGCCATGTGGTGATACTAGGAATATGGAATTTCTCAACAATTTCATTGCTGATCAGGAGTTGATAGATTTACCTTTGTGTGGAGGGTCTTTCACGTGAATTAATAAACAAGACATTCTTTTACTTTACAGATTGGATAGATGTTTAGTTTGCTCTTCTTTTGATTCAAGCTTCAATAATGCCACGCAGCCAGCATTGGCGAGAAAAATTTCTGACCATAACAATTTATTGTTAGAGATGACGCCGAGTATTAGAAATAAATCAAGCTTTAAGATCGAAAACCACTGGCTAGAACATCCAAATTTTGTTAAATTGGTGGAATTCTTTGGATTTTGTTGGAGCGCCAGGTTATATACTTTTCAGGAAATTGCGGAACCTAAAATTCTTCATCAAAAATTGGAGCAGGGCTACGTTTGGGAACGTAAGGAAGGAGGAGAATGATATTACTGAGAAGATAAAATCTCTAAACCTTACGGAGGAGAGTGCTGCTTTATCTCAGATACAACTTCAGGAAAGAGCTGACTTGTTAAAGACTCTAAATAACGTGAAAGTTACAAGGGCGAGAATGGCTTACCAAAGAGCTAAGGTGAAGGGATTCAATGAGGGAGATAAAAATGCTCTGTTTTCCATAAAATAGCTAATGGTAAGCGAAGGAGAATTGCATTACGAAGTTGGAGGTTGATGGTGTGGATGTGTTTAACCAAGAAGTTATAAAACAGGAGATTCATAGCTTCTACACAGGTTTGTTCACTACTAGCTCACCTGTGAACCCTTCTTTTTCTAATATGGATTTCAGGAAAATCGATGATATTCAGAAGGTATGGCTAGAGAGATCCTTTGAGGAAGACGAGGTTGTTAAGGCCATTAAAATGTTTGGTGCTAACAAAGCTCCAGGCCCCGATGGGTACAATTTGGAGTTTTATAAAGCATGTTGGAGCACTTTGAAGCACGATGTCATGGCTGCAATAAATGAATTCTTCTTTCGTTAAGCTCATCCCCGAAAAAGTAGACTCTGGTACTGTCAAAGATTTTAGATTTTTAAGTCTAATAAGAAGCTTCTACAAAATTTTGTCAAAGTTATTTGCTGAAAGGCTCAAGATGGTGATGCCTGGTTTAATATCTAATGCTCACTGCGCTTATGTTAAAAACAAGCAAATTGTTGATGGCATTTTAATAGCTAATGGATGTATTGATAGTAGGTTGAGACAAAAGAATCCAGGAATTATATGCAAGATAGATATGCAGAAAGCTTTCGATAACGTTAGCTGGCCTTCTCTGTTTGCTATTTTTCATAAGAATGGTTTTAGGGAGAAGTAGACTCAGTGGATGAAGTGGTGTGTAACTGGAGTTCAATTTTCTATATTGGTCAATGGTGGAGCTACAAATATGATTAAACCTTCAAAAGGTATTCATCAAGGTGATCCTTTATCACCTTTCATGTTTCTCCTAGTTGTGGAATTTCTCTCTATTCTTTTGAATGAAGCTGTCTCTCACTATAGAATAAGTGGATTTCAAGTGATAGATGGAGGTATTGTAGTGTCTCACTTACAGTTCGCGGATGACACGGTTATTCTTCTAGATGCCACTATTTTTGAGGTTAGGAGGTTGTTGGTTATTCTCTTATTATTTGAGGTACTCACTGGTCTCAATCTAAACTTAGAGAAAAGCTCGATGATCAGTATTGGTGCAGAAGATCTGGTTGAGACACTGGATTAAATCTGGGGTGTAAGATTGAGTCTCTTACCGTGACTTACTTAGGCATGCCAATCGGTGCTAGCAGGAGGAGTGCTTTAATCTGGGAGGTAATCATTCAGAGAATGCAAAAAAATCTTGCGCCATGAAAGCTTAAATACTTAAACAATATTGTAAGAATCGTGTTGATTAGGAGTTCCCTAGAAAGTGTGGTTGTGTACTTCATGTCTCTACATCACATGCCTGTTTTAGTGGAGAAAATGCTGAACTCAATAATGCGAAAGTTCCTTTGGGGGGAGGAAGATGATAGGAGGAAGATGAGTTGGGTATCTTGGTTAGGAATTTGTAAACCTAAGAAGAAGAGTGGTTTGGGAATCAGAAACCTACGAATTATCAATATATCCTTACTAACTAAATGGTTTGGAAGGTACTGTAAGGAAAAAACAGCTCTGTGGAGGCATATAATTTGTGAGAAAACTAGGGCGGAGGAGCATAGTTTATTGCCTCTGCAGGTTGGTGACACGGTGGGGAAGAGCATGTGGTTTGACATATTGAAAACTAACGATCTCTTTTATGATTATGTGAGTGTACATGTTAAAGATGGTAGTTTAATCAGGTTCTGGCAGGATTGGTGGCTTGAAAAGAAATCTATGAAGCAAAAATATCCTAGGATGTACAGGCTGTGCAGGAATAAGATGGCTTCGGTGGCAGATATTGTTGAACAAGGCTTTCAATTTACAAGAGACTTGGACGCGGCTGAAAGAATAGATTTGCTGGAGATTAAACACGATATAAGGGGGTTGACTTTAGTGCAGGGTGAAGATGATGCTTCGAAAGGTGACAACACGGCTAAAGGCATATACAACAAGCTCTCAGCATCTGATCCAGACAGGAAAGGATATCATGTATTGTCCAGCAAGTTAGTACCACCGAAAGTGTTATTTATGTTTTGGGCTTCTTACACAATTCACTACCTACGAGAGGAATGCTGCAGCATCGTGGAGTGGTGGTTCAGTCTAATTTGTTCCTTTTTTTGCAACAAAGAGGCGGAGACTTTGGAACACCTCTTTATTCACTGCAGTTGGGTTTCAAAGGTTTGGGAGCTGTTCATTTCAGCTGCTAGGGTTGACTGGGTTATGCCATTTGATTTTAAAGCTCTAATGCAAGGTTGGAGACTTACAAGACGCTCTGACAGATTGAGAATAATCTGTCATCTTTTACCTTTTGCTATATGCTGGGAAGTTTGGAATGAACACAATAAAAGAGTTCATGGCGGTAGGCAGAAGTACAGAGAAGAGATAAAAGCTGTTATGAAACTTAATATTATCCTATGGAGCTCTTCTACAGATGCTTTCAAGATTTACTCTATGAACCAGATTATAAATCAGTTGGAGGATATTTTGCACACGTAATTGTAGCAGCTCTCTTTTGTTTGAAGGTCTTTTGACCATTGTAAATACTTTGTAAATACTTTTCTTTTTCAATATATCCTTCTTTCAATCAAAAAAAAAAAAAATGTTGTATGTGATGGATTAGGTTTTAGTTTTAATTTTGATGGAAATTGAAAAAAAAAATTGAGTTTTGATTAATGATTTTTGTATTTGTTAATTAAGTGATTATGATTTTGTATTTGTATTTATGTTAGAATAATTAAGGTTTCTTTAAGGGTTAATTTAGTATTTTACGATCATTTAGACACCACATATCTTTGTCTTTAGGTCGGTTGAAGTAATTCGTAGGCACCAATTAAGTGTCATAGGTCCCAGTTTAGCCATGAAAAAAAGCCCAAATCCAATACTATCTTACATAAATTAATATAAAAAGACGCAAAAATAAAGTAAATTAAACTTACCTTCTACTCTCCCTTCCCCTCTTTGCTTCTACCATGAATTTAAACGTTGAGAAATTAAAGAGGTGCAGAGATAAAATCAAACTAAATATGATACGTATTGATCTATGTACCTTGGCGACTATTATTATAGAGGCGGAATTCAGAATAATAATAGACGAAAAGTAGAAAACAGAATACAAAGAAGTAATTCGAAGAAACATATCTTCTCTAGATTATGAATAAGAAAACTATTACAATTCTCTCTTTGTTACGCTCACAATCTCTCTAGGTAAATAACCTTAAACTATTTGCTAAGCTTGCTTTTACAATAATTAATATTGCCTCACAAACTTATCTTCTAGGTATGTGTGTTCAACCTCCTTTTCTAGGTGTCAAACCTCACTCTCTAGATGTCTTAACTATAAGCTAAGCATCTCTATTTATAGCTTTAATGGTTTCCCAAACCTTTCTAGGAATCTATTTCCTTTTCTAGGTTTAATTCCTTTTTCTAGGTATATTTCCCTTTCTAGGAATATTACCTTGTCTAGGAATATTCTTAATCTAGGAATAATTCCTTTTCTAAGTATATATTTCCTTATCTAGAAATACTACCTTGTCTAGGAAATATTCCTATTCTAGGTATATTTCCTTATTTAGGAATATTACCTTGTTTAAGAATATTACCTTATCTAAGAATACTGCCTAAATATCAGTACCCCTTCCTTAAATTATAATTTTGTCCTCAATCCTAGTTCTCGAAGAGAGGAAGATACACATGTATCAAAATCGCTACTACTCGAAAGTCTTATTTTCCATGGCTGGTTTTATGGTTTATTTACAATGTCCATGCTTTTGTAAATGTGACATCTTCGGCATTTTCATTGCTTGTTAAAGCAGGGAAAATACAACTTCTCTCTTTTTTATTCCTTTTTATTGTTTTGTTGTTTGTTATCTATTTTTGCTTTTAGTGTAATAAATTATACTTCTTCCGTTTTCAGAAGAGAGTTACTATTATTTTTTCAACTTAACATATTTTTAGTTTAAAATGAAAAATTGATGGTAGCTTTTTTTCTTCAGAACAGAGGTAATATGTTTTAGTGGTTTGATTTCTCTTGTTCTTTTTTCAGGTTTGGATAATTCTATAACCAGGACTAAGAAAGTGAACACCAAAATTGTCTTCATGTTTTATTGCTCCTTGGGCCACAAGCACCTTCACGGTCTATTACTCCTGGCTCACAACTCCGAGTACCTTCATCTTCTAATATTCATGATCAGCGGTTACCATCTTCCCCTACTCATACTCCACAAGTTGCTTCCACTGCGTAAATGAGTTCTCGGTTTGGAATCTTTAAACAATCTCGTTTTCTATATACATATTGTTGTTATCAAATACTATTAGCATTGTCATACAATTTTTCATGTGAAATGAAAAAAAAAATGGATGTATTTTTCTTTTACCTACCCTCTCGTGTAATTATGGCTCTTGCTACTGATTGATACATCGAAAATGCGTTTATTTGATTGGATAGCAGGAAACATTAGTTCAACAAAATGGTGTTGCATTATAATTTCTTGGGAACAAATATGAGGCTAAGTTTAATGGTGCTAGTTTTGCTTCTAGATTAGACAAAAAGTGTTGCCTATTACTCTTTTATTGTTCTCTCCCCAGATATATATCGAATGCTAGCTAGTAGCCAGATAGTTGCGATGTTTCATTCAACGCAACCAAAATTCTACTTTTCGCGGAATAATTCAGCAATATTTATTTTTTGATCTGACGACTGAGATGGTTGCAGTGTTCCATTCAGCACGACTAGCGATGTTGTATTTTTTTTTTTTGAATAGTTCAGGCCTTCAGGGATACTTACTGACTAAGCGGCAAGGCGAGCTGTCATATACACGATTGTGAGCGGAAGGGGTAGACCAACTCAACAAGAGAGAGAGGGTGAGCATGGCATTTGTCTCCCACATGTTCTAAATTTTCCAATATAAATACTAATCCAAATTTGTCCTTCCCTTCTTCAATCTTCATTTTTCTCACCGTTTTCAATTTGAATTTTGAATTTTGAATTCTCTCTCTCTGTGTGAATCCTCTCAGTCTCAGCGAAGAATCTCCTCAACTTCGAATTTCTGATTATCACCGAAGATGCGGAAAACTGATTCGTTTCAATCTCCTGACAGAAGTAGCTGTATAGATTATGAAACACCTTCTAAGAACGATGAAGAAGAATCACCGTATCGTACATCATCATCATTAGTAGGTGTTGGTTCATGGAAAAACGATTCACCCAAATCTCCTGACAGCACTATCAGCATCAACTCATCAATAGACTATCAAACTCAGAGTGACGATGAAGAACCGGAAACATCACCGATTCGTAAACGCAAGGAAAAACAATCACCAACTCATAAATCACCACCACCAGGTTTTATTTAATGGCAAATGCAAGATGAAACTTATCTTATATAAAGACAACTCTCTTTATTGATGTTTAGAAAATCTCTCAAAACTAAACACAAGCTCTAATCTTGCTCATATGATCAACCATAACTTTGGTGATCATATATATATATAGAACTATGAATTCCTTTTCTTAGTCCTATTACCTTATTACATGTCTTTCCATTTCTTAGAACTAGATGACTTCTAATTCCCTTAGGATTACATCAATTTCCTAATCTTGTCCTAACCAGCTTGTTAGTGACTTCTATGTTGAAGTTAATCCAACATTATCCCCGTTAAGCTTCAACCTTACCCGTGACATATCTTGTACTCCAATCAGTTGTCTCATTTCTTCAAACTTGATCCGAGCTAATGCCTTTGTCAATATATCTGCTTTCTGCTCAGTTCCTGGTATGTGTTCAACGTTGATGATCTCATTCTCGATACATTCTCGTATGAAATGATACATTTTGTGAATGTGTTTCGTCTTCCCATGAAACACTGGATTTTTAGTGAGTGCAATTGCAGACTTATTATCAATCTTGATGAGAACTTTTTCGGTTCTCTTCCTTTGATTTCACCCAATAATTCTTGAAGCCATATTGATTGTTTAGCTGCTTCTGTTGCAGCCATAAACTCAGCTTCACAGGATGAGAGGGCTACAATGTCTTGCTTCTGTAAACACCATGTAATAGGTGCTTCACCTAGATAAAATATATGACCAGTTGTACCTTTTCCATCATCTTGTTCAATATTATGACTGCTGTCACTATACCCAACAATTCCTTTTGATCCTCCTCGACCATACTTCAATACACAACTGATTGTTCCTCTTAGATATCTCAATATCTGCTTTATTACATCACCATGAGACTTGTGTGGACTCTGCATATAACGGCTTGCTACTCCCACAGAGAAAGCCAAATCTGTTCTTGTGTGTAACAAGTATCTTAGGCATCCAACATTTCTTCTATAACTTGTTGGATCAATCTCAGCTTCTTCTTGTGCCTTTGAAACTTTAAGTCCAAACTCCATTGGTATCTTAGTTGGATTACAAGTTTCAAGTCCTGCTTTTTTCAGAATTCTCCTTGCATAAGCTTCTTGTTTAATTTGAATCCCATCTACTTCTTGATGGACTTCTATGCCAAGGTAATAAGTGACTTTTCTGAGGTCTGACATCTCAAACTTTGATGACATTTATCTCTTGAACTCATTGATCACCTTAAGGGAGTTGCCAGTCAAAAATAGATCATCTACATAGACTGCAATCAAAAGAAGCATTCCTTTTTCTTCTCTTCTGTATACTGATGTTTCTTTAGAGCACTTAACAAATCTGATTTCTCTTAAGATTTGATCTAACTTTGTATTCCAGGCTCGAGGAGCTTGTCTTATACCATATAGAGCTTTTGATAACTTATAAACCTTATGCTCTTGTCCTTTTACTTCAAAACCTTCTATTTGTTCAACATACACATCTTCTCGCAATTCACCAGGTAAGAATGCTGTCTTAACGTCTAAGTGGTGAATTTCCCATGAGTTTGATGCTGCTTCTGCTATTAAGAGATGAATTGTCTCTAGTCTAGCAACTGGTGCGAAAACTTCATCAAAGTCTATGCCTGATTCTTTAACGTATCCCTTAGCTACAAGTCTTGCCTTATATTTGTTGACAGTACCATCAGCATTCCGTTTTATTTTGAATATCCACTTAAGACCAATCACTTTTACCCCACCTGGCTTATCAACTAGAAACCAAGTCTTGTTTCTGTTGATTGAAATAATTTCTTCTCTACATGCTTGTGTCCATTTAGTCGAGACCTTTGCTTCCTGAAAATTCCTTGGTTCATCATTAACAGAAAGTAGCATAATCTCACATTATTCTGCAGCTTGAAGAACATAATCCTCCAGATACTGTGGCTTTTGTATCTGTCTTGTTGATTTTCGCAGTGGAATGGGTTGAGTTATTTCATCGATCTCCTCCTCCTCTTCTTCTTCTTCTTTTTCTTCTTCTTCTTCTTCTTCTACTTCTTCGTTATTCTCAGTGTTTTCATTATTCTCTTCTTCTTCTTGATTAACATCATTGTTTCCATTGGTATTGATGATTATGGGTCCTTCTCCTTCATCAATTACTTGACCCCATCTCATGTGAAACATTCCTGGATCCCTACTTGGTCCATCATTAGTTTCTTTCCAGTTCAAGTTTGCTTTTTCATCGAATACCACATCTCGACTCATTATTACTCTTTTCGTTGTTGGATTGAATAATCTGTAAGATTTGGATCCAGGCTCAATTCCTAGATGCACAAGAGTCTAAGATCGATCATCCAGTTTCTTAAGAGTTGCAGAATCAACTTTTGCGTATGCTTTGCAACCAAACACTCTTAAATGATCTATGTTTGATTTTCTCTTTCACAAACTTTCATATGGAGTCATGTCTTTCAGATCTTTCGTAGGTATCCTGTTTATTAGGTATGTGGAGTGTCGTACAGCTTCTCCCCATAGATAATTAGGTACCTGCATAGCCTTTAAAGAACTTCTTGTCATCTCCATTAGAGTCCTGTTTCTCCTCTCCACCACTCCATTTTGTTGTGGTAGCCCTCAAACCATCTTGTTCTGAGACATAGTTTTTAAGGTTCTGAAACTTATGTGTCCTAACCTTGCGTGCCAGTTCCATGTCTGATCTTCCAGTCTCATATTCAGACACAATGGCCTTTCAATCATGAGACTTATCTTGTAGAGTCTATTCTGTGAGCGTGAGACTCTAACTAAAAGTCTTCCACTTGGGTCATGAACTGTTAGATAATCTTGTCGCATTCTAACATCACATCCAACTTCTGTAGCTTGTCCTAAACTTAGAATGTTGCTTTGTAAGTTTGGGATGAAGTAGATGTTTGTGACAAGCTTCTGTTCTCCGGTCTTGCTCTGAAATAGAATTGATCCTTTCCCTTCAATTTCTACAGAAGATCCATCCCCAAACTTCACTTGTCCTTTGGTTTTCTTATTGAGTTCAGAAAAGTAGTATCTCTTACCAGTCATGTGATTGCTGGCTCCATTATCTAAATACCAGATTCCTTGTTCTCCATCCTTTGATTCGTAGTTATTTGGTATTAGTTTCCCTTCGTTTAAGAATACAACTTCGTGCATGAAAAGAGTTGTATCTGCTTCCTTTGTTTCATTCTTGTTTGCTTCTTCCATCTTTTGTATTCTTTCAGGGCATACAGAGGAGAAGTGTCCTGGTTTATCACATTTGTAACAAATAATGTTTGATCTATCCTTCTTTTCTTTCCATTGGTTTTGATCATTCTGACTTGTTGTTCTATCTTGTGAGTTAAACCTTCCTCCCCTTCCTCGGCCTCTGTTTACTCTACCGCATCTTCCACGACCTCTTCCTCTTGTCGCAGAGTTTTGTTGGTAATAGTTTGTGTACAAGAGTTTTCCTTGAGTTTCTCCATTGTTTTCTTCATCAAGGATTCTCTCTTCATATGCTTTCAATCTTCCAATTATATATTCATAGCTAGTCTTCTTTAAATCTAAGACTTGTTCGAGAGAGGCTATGATATGAATATACTTGGATCTTGGTAAACTATTGAGAAACTTCTTTACCAGTTTATCTTCATCAATGGATTGTCCAAGTGACGCAGCTTTTGAGGCTATCTCTGATAGCTTTCCTGCTAAGCTATCAATAGTATCAGTGTCTTTCATCTTCATTCTTTCAAATTCAGACATTAAGGTTTGCAGACGGGCTTCTTTAACTCGATCAGCTCCGAGATTACGTGCCTTTATTACATCCCAAATTTTCTTTGAAGTTTCCTATTCACCAACTTGTAGAACAAGACGTTCTGGTATTTCTTGAAAGAGTAATCCAATGGCAACATTGTTTTTGTCTGGGTCCAATGTACCGGGATCAATTGTTTCCCACACCTTGTATATTTTCATTAGTACCTTCATTCTCATGGCCCATGCTGTGTAGTTTGTGGCGTTGAGGATTGGAACTTGTATTGATGGTGGCGTGAACTTTTTTGCACCCACAATGGTGGTTTCGTTTTCCATGGCTCAGAAACAAGCTCTGATACCAATTAATGGCAAATGCAAGATGAAACTTAGCTTATATAAAGACAACTCTCTTTATTGATGTTTAGAAAATCTCTCAAAACTAAACACAAGCTCTAATCTTGCTCATATGATCAACCACAACTTTGGTGACCATATATATATATATATATATACAACTATGAATCTCTTTTCTTAGTCCTATTACCTTATTACATGTCTTTCCTTTTCTTAGAACTAGATGACTTCTAATTCCCTTAGGATTACATCAATTTCCTAATCTTGTCCTAACCAGCTTGTTAGTGACTTCTATGTTGAAGTTAATCCAACATTATTTCTCAGGATTTCTCCTTTATCCTGCCAAAATCATCAATCTATAACTCACTCGCTTCTCCATCTTCTTCTTCTAATCGAAAAACAAAAGAGGATCGGCGTCGATTCACTCGTCTCATGATACGGCGTCAAGAAATTGAAAATATCTATGCATTATGTGGTAGCAGTCTCAAACTATGGTTGAATAAAGATGATAATCTAGCTCGTGATAATGAAAAGCTCCAATTGGTAAACGCAGATCTGAAGAATCGGTTGGTTTCTTCCATCATCGACGATTTTCGTTCTCCAAGCATCATCAGAGATAACGGAGGTACTAGTGGTGGACCTAACAACCGAGTTGCACCGAGTTGTGAAGCTGATCCAGTTACGAGTCCAACAAGTGTAATTGGGAATATTAACCAAGGATTTGAAGAGAATTCAGTTTAATTTCAGCCAGAGAGAGCATCTCTGCCGAAGACCATCTCCGTTCGTTCTAGTGCTTATATTAAGATGAATGCTGGTACAAATACAACTGCTCCTCCTTTCAACAGAATCACCGGCAGACATCGTGCTGCTGCAGTTACGAGTCCAACCAGGGTAATTGGAAATATTAACCAGGGATTTGAAGAGAATTCAGTTCAATTTCAGCCGGAGAGAGCATCTCTGCCGAAGAGCATCTCCATTCGTTCTAGTTCTTATTTTAAGATGAATGCTGGTAGAAATACAACTGCTCCTTCTTCCAACAGAATCACCACTGACGGACTTCGTGCTGCTGCTACACCATTCTTTCCTAGAACTTCGGTAAGAATTATCCGTTGAATTTCTGAATTATGATGATTTTTTTCCGATTCATTGATAAATTTTGTTGTATGTATTTGGATTTAAAAGAAGTTTTTCAAAAAAAAAAATTGTTGCAATATTTAGATTTGATTAGTAGTAATTTTTTGTTGTATGAATGGAACAGCTACGAGTGCATATGCCTACTCTTTCTGCTGTAGATGAGAAGAAGGACCCAGTGCCAGTGGAATTGGATGCATACGTTCAAGGAATGTACAAGACCGAGCTATGCAATAAATGGGTACAAACAGGTGTATGTCGATACGGGGACCAGTGTCAATTTGCGGATGGATTTGGTGAACTGCGTCCTGTGGTTCGTCATCCTAGATACAAAACTGAAGTTTGCAGAGAGATTTTAAATGGAGGTTTCTGTCCTTATGATCATCGGTGCCATTTCCGTCGTGTCCTGACTGATCAAGAGAAGCGTGCTGCCGGTATTACTTGTTCTTAGCTTCTACCTACGTGTAAGATGTGAATAAGCAAAATGGGGAGTGATGAAGAAATACGGAAAAAACAAATGCAAAAAAAAACAAAAAAAAAGGAAAAAAGCAACAGAAAAGAAGGAAAGAAAATAGGAAGCTAGTACTAGAGACTAGAGACCAGAGTACATATAAAAAGAGTAGGCATATCAGAATCATAAAGACAGAAAAAACAAAAATAGAAGCACACATGACATGACATGACATGAGATAAAGTCATTGGTAATGATAATAATAACATTAGGGGGTTGTTGGGTTGTTGCACATTATTGGATTTACTAAGCATTGGGTTCATTTAGGAAGGCAGAAGAGAAGAAGAAATGGCGCAAGAAATGATATTTTGTTATGATATTCAGGGAATTTTTGGTATCATAATCATCTACCGCATTGTCGGTATTTCTTGGGGTTAAGACTGTTTCCTTTTCTGTTTTTTTTTTCTTCTTCTAGGATTTTGCTGTTACTCTAGGGGATATCTGGGAAGAGGTACTTGTTGAGTAGTCACGTTAAATAGTGGACTGAGTCCAACTACAAAATAGCCCAAATATCCATTTTGTAATAATGAATTTTTTTGCACTAGTGAAACGACAAGGTGTAGAAATCAGAAGATTTTCTTATTATGAAAACCTTGATTACAATATTTGTATTCCCTTAGGCTAAATAGGAAGATGACTAAAAACATATTTGCTAGCATTAACTCAAAATAATATCTTTCCTAACTATTATATTTCTTAACCATATAGACAGTATATGCATAAATATACAAAATCTCCTAATACTCCCCCTCAAGTTGGAACATGGAGATCGCGAATGCCCAACTTGCGAAGAAGTAGCTCAAACTGAGGACAACTCAGAGCTTTGGCGAAAATGTCTGCAAGCTGAGCGGTTGTGCGAACATGAGAAGTAATAATAGCGCCAGACTGAATTTGATCTCGTACATAATGACAATCAATCTCAATATGTTTTGTGCGTTCATGAAAAACAGGATTAGCAGCAATATGAAGTGCGGATTGACTATCACAGTAAAGACGCATAGGCTGAGAGTGAAACACACCTAGAGATTTCAATAATGTCTTTAGCTATGTGAGTTCACTACAAGTATGAGCCATAGAACGGTACTCGGCTTCAGCAGAAGAACGAGATACTGTGTGTTGCTTCTTTGTCTTCCAAGATATAGGTGAGCCTCCCCAAAAAATAAAATAATCAGTAAGCGAACGACGACTAAGTGGGCAGGAGGCCCAATCAGAATCACAATAAGCAGTAAGTTGGAGAGCACTATCCTTGCGTAAAACAATCCCTTGACCCGGATGGCCCTTTAGATAACGAAGAACTCGAAGAGCAGCTTCCCAATGAGATACCCGAGGAGACTGTATAAATTGAGCCAACACATGCACCGAGTAACACAATTCAGGACGTGTAATGGTCAAATAAGTCAAACGTCCAATAAGCCGACGATACTGAGATGAGTCAGAATAGAAAGGTTCATCATCTAGAGCTAGACGATGATGTTTGATCAATGGGTGAAGAAGCTGGTTTGGCTCCGAGAAGTCCAGTCTCAGACAGAATATCCAAGGTGTATTTCCGTTGAGATAAAAACATACCATCAGCTCCTCGAGACATTTCAATACCAAGAAAATACTTGAGATTGCGCAAATCTTTCATATGAAAGCTGATAGACGCATTTATGTGTCTAATTTGTCCTCAATGTTTCGTATTGTTGGTACTCGATTTTGTACTAATTTTGTTATTTTATGTGTTTGTAGGCATTTTTGGGAAATAAACATTTTTGGAAAATTCGGCTCGAAAAGTTGATTTTGGCACCCGAGGACACGTGTTATGCGGATTCTCATTTTGGTTAAGGGACACCTCAAATACTAAGGGGCACCTCAGTTGGGCACCTGCTAGTCGCACCCCCAGTTTGTTTAGGGGGATACCCTTTCTTCTTCATTTGAATCATGAAAACCGGCGGGAAAAACCAACCTTCAGCTGCCGAAATTAGGGTTGCGATTTGAGCTCGTTTCAATGAGACTAAACGGCTGAATTTGATTGGATTTGTTCATATGGGCTTAACAAACGTGGTGTGATATTCAAAATCAATCCAGTTGGACCAGATAATCGGCGAGAAGGAAACAGAGTTGCGTGTTCACGGGAAAAATATTCTAGATTTGGTTTGGAAAGTTTCTGGTGAAATTCAATCGAAGTTTTAGCTTGGTTTGAGCTTGTTAACCGCAAACAGGGCTGGTAATCCTCTTAGACTCGTCAAAGTACGGTTGTATCACCGATTGGAAGAAAACAGAGCATCATATATCCCCATGAGTTATTCTCGGAATTTTCTTTATTCTTGGAAAGATTGCACGAGGTCAGAGCATGTATATCATATTCTATGACGTGTATGAGTCTGTTAAGAGTATGGTGGATGGATACAGACGCGTGAGAAGCTGTAAAAAGGGAAGAAATCTCGTGACTGGCAGTGAAGAATATTATCGAGTAATGAAGATTATTCGGAGTTATTGGCGAGTATTTTTTATTCTGGAGAGTATATAAAGGGTGCTGAGGGTTATGAGAGAGGATGGAGAGTTAGGGGAAGAAAATACAGGAGGATGGAGAGTTAGGGGAAGAAAAGAGAGGAGTTTGATCGAGTTGCAGAGTTGGTTCTGCTGCTGCAGAAACCTTAGAAGACGAAGAACATTGACACACGCAAGCAGTCGTTTATGCTACAGTGAATACGACAGTCGCGAGACAGTCTTATATGCTATAGTGGTAACGACCCACAGATGAGGGTCGTAGTTCTCTGGTTTGTAACAAATATAATTGTTACAAACCCGGTTTTGAATTATTTCTCCCTTTTCATCATTTGTAAACACCCTTTGAGCAATAATAATGATTTTTGAGCGTGTTTCCAACAACATGATGAGCTAGACCCCATCACTGGGACAACGTAGGAAACAACTTTTCATGATTGTGGTAAATGAATTAATTCTTTTATTAACTTTTTGCATAGATTTAATTGCTCTATGATTTCTATTAATTATTTGTTATTTTGTTAGATGTCGCATGCTTAGTTCTAAATACTTTAGATGCGTCATGCTTTTAACTTACAAATAATATTTTACGAAATCTATTTTTGGCAAAGAACTAGAGTCACAACTTCTTTTGTTTGAGCTATATTGTCTAGAGTTAATGACTGAACCATAAAAATATGAAAAGTAGTGGAATCCCGCGTATCAGCGTCTCTTCATCTTGTGACATAATTTGTATATTTTTAGTGTTTTTCCTTTATTAATCCTAAAAACAATTTCAACAAGTCTGAGTGAACGAATCATCTTACTACAACACTATTGAAAAATACCATCAATTTTTGGCACCGCCGACGCGGATTTGTTTATAAATTTGTTTTTAGTTTTTTTTTTATTTGTTCCTTTTTACGCCTTTTGATATTTCTTGTTTGCTTTCAGATTTGGAACTGAGCTAAAGAAAAGGGGAGAAAGTGCTGAAAACAAAAGCGAAGCCAAAGAAGAAAAGAAAGGAGGAATCCAAAAGGAGTGAAGAAGAAAATTTTTGTATATAGATATTCTATTTTTTTTTAGAAACTGTAATTAAGGTTTTTGTTTTTGTAATCTTTTATTTTTGGACATTTTTTTTATTTTCGGACATTGAACTTTGGGACTTTATTTTTTTTTAAACCCTAAGGAAGGGTAGTTTTAAATATAAACTGTTTGCAGAGAAGGACGACGATTACGATATCGTCTCGGCCCATCGGGTTCGTACACTGACATTGGAGTCGGTGGCCCGAGTCGACTTCAACTGTTCGTCCCCCGTCTGGAACGGGAGGTAAGAATTCTAAGCACCCGCGAATCCCCTATCAGCGCGTTTACTGGATGATTTTGTATGCTTATATGTTGAGGACCTGAAATCGGATTTAATTTTCTAGTAAAGGGCAAAGCCTAGCCAAATCAAGATAAGGACTCGGATGTCATCACCGTTTCCTTCTTGCCCGCCTTAGGAACACGTAACCTACGTGAACCTAAGCCTTAAAATTTGGACTAGAACGAGACCGATAGGGTTACGAGCTTAATAGGAAAGTCATTCGAAAAATATTGGTTACTCTTTTAAGCATACTTCGAAGTTCATGATGGTTTCTGTGAGTTGAATGCGTGACTGCGCCGCCTTGTAATGCGGTGAGGCCTTGGGTATCAAAGCTCTACGTAGCTTCCTCGCCTCTATTCAACTTACTTTGACTCGGATTGATTCCAGAGGGGTTTGCTCAAATTGTAACGAATTCCCTTTTGAAGGATTAGAAGCTGGTCTAGAAACAATCTAAGTGGAGCCATCATGCTTTTTGTTTGATAGATAAAATAGGCTTGTTGTGGCCGAGTCAGCCTTCTTTGTGTTTGTTAAGAATTTCCTTGCAGTTAGGATGTCGAACTGGTATTATAATAGCCAATACAATGAGTATCCGACTGAGCAGCTTGGACATTATCCTTTTTATGACCATAGTGTGAATAATGATTGGGAACGCGAAACTTTTGAAGGTTATGGTCCATACCATTGTGAGCCCAATTACTATCCACATACCCACGGGTCATACGAGCAAAACAATCCTTCTATTTCTCTAGAAGAGTCTCTCAGGAGTTTCAATGAGTCAACACGGAAGTTATTTATGAAAGATACTTATAATATTCTTCTCCCAGAAGAGTCCGTAGAGCGGTCAACTAAGTTATCTCTAGAAGAGACCCTCAAGAAATTTACGGAGAATACAAATAGGATTGTGGAAAAACTTGCTCAGGATAGTCTTAATTTCCAGTGTAGTTTTCCCAATACCGCCCTCGAAAATAAGGATAGTTTTTATTCACATAATCAAGATGACGAGGTTAGAATTGGTAACACTACTTGTTTTGATAAGGTTCGATCATTTTCATGTTATTATAGTGATGATTATGATGAGGATAGTATTGATGAAGAACATGAAATATGTAGGCATAGTGATCAGGAATTTGTTACTCCGGTTGAGCTTTATAATGATCGTGTTATTTCTAGTACAAATCCAAACAATTTTAATAATTATTCATCTATTCAAAAGGATGTGGATTTGACTAGAGATACCACCGTTTTAGACGATGTAGTTCATGATCCTTTAGCCTGCAGTATGTTGGATAATCCATTATTTGATGTGCCTATCAGTGAATCGGAGGAGGTAACTATGATTAAAACCTTAGTTGATGAGCCTTTATATGAAACTTTCTATGATAATCCTTTATATGATTGTGATGATGGTTTAGAGGAAAGAGTTTACCCTGAGAATACTGTTTTAGAATCTAGCGATTTAGAAACACTAGTCTTAGAAGATGATAAACTCGTAGAAATGAGTGAGGATGAACCCAACTTAGAAGAATCTATTGACCATTTCCAGGAATCTGATGACCTAGAAATTAGGGAAGTTGTGACTGGTCTTTATAGAGACACAGAAAACTCTAAGTTTGGGGGTGATTATCATTCTCCGTGTGCTTTAACTCTTAGAAAGTACCCTCCTGTTGGACTTGACATTTGTGTCTCAACCATCTTACAAGATTATCTTCATACACGTTTTCCCGAACCTAATGATGTCCAGAAAGAAGCTCAGTTGTTAGAAACCCATCCTCTGGTTGATGTGGTTAAGGCAGGCTATGATACCAAGATTGACTTTGTTTTCCCACCAAAAACTTTTCTTCCAATTGTGGGAACTTTTGATTTTAAGATGTGTCGGTTATTAAGTTTTGAGACTAAACCTAATCACTTTAGGATATTAGGGTCAACACATTTTCTTAAGGAATACCACCTCTTTCATTGTGGTCAGCTGTGTGAGTCAAATCTAATTGACTTAGAGGATCCCCAATTATTCAGGTTGTTGTTATGTGCTTCTAAGTTCTTAGTTGAGTTTTTCCAGACTCTAATACCTGAAACGGATCTTAGCGTTGAGGAAATCCAACCGATGAAAACCTGTTATCTAGACCCAGTTATAGAACCTGAACCTGATCCACAACTAGATGTAGTTGTCTTAAACAAGGGTATGTTCGGTATCTTTTTGGTATGTTGCAGTTTCCTCTTCTTGTGGGTAATACTTTTTGATCCAGATGACCCACAGTTATTCCGACTACTTCTATATGATTCTATGAGGTGACTAATTCCTTACGATGTCTGGATGAAGACTTTAAACTTAGCACTTCTTGGGAGGCAACCCATGCTCATGCAACACGGTAATATCTTTCCTTAACTCTTTTGCTTCAAGTGGTAACAGTTTCTACTTGTTTATGTTTTTAATTTTATCTTTAGAACATTGAGGACAATGTTAGATTTAAGTTTGGGGGTATGGGAGAAACTTTTTAGTTGCAGTAAAGAAAAATAATAAACTCCAGAGCCTAGAAATTTATGCTTATTAAGGTTGGCACTAACCTATCTAAGTGGATGGAAACATGTTGGTTGTAGGAGTTGAGGAACCAATCTGATTAGATGGAAACATCTAAAGAGTCTATTCATAAAAGCACAGAGCTCAGGTGTTAGAATTAAAAAAAACATGGTAGTTTCGCCATATCTCGTTGAATCCTAATCCTTCTGTTTTTATTTTTTTAAGTGATTTGGTGGGGCACACGATTCAAGTTGTTACCTTTGCTAGGGTGAAATAGGGTGATTGAGATACAAAAAAATAAATAATAATAATTAAGACCAGACTATCAGACCAACCGGAATAAATTCAATAAAGTCGACCACTGGTGCCCTTGTATATGCCAGTTGTGTTGACCTAGAGTTAGGTTTATCGACCACTGGTCCCCTTGTATATGCCAGTTGTGTTGATATTAGTCAGACCCGTATCTCAGTCCATTAGGATAGGTTCATCTTGGCAGAGGCCTTCTGACAGATATGGGAAACACCGTTCACTTTAAACCATCGATTTTTTCTCTTTATCCATCTTCTTAATCTTTTCATGTGATTGGTTGACTCCGGTTATGATGTACAGAAACTATCTGAGTAGAGCTCTGTCACTTTATATGAATTTTAGTATACTTGAGTGCAAACTCGTGTACAGCAATTGGAATTTCGCATCAGGGTACTTCCACCTGTAGTCAATAAGTATGCCAACCAAGGAGATTCTTTAGTGCCTTCCAAGGTTCTGCGTAGATAGCTAGGGTCTGGAGTAAAGGCTTTGTGGGTACACCTCTGGTAAACCCTCCCGAGACTATAACTCGGTCACTAAGGCCACCTAGTGAGTTTGATTTTTTTTCTCTAGAATAAATTTGCTCGAGGACTAGCAAATAATAAGTTTTGGGGTATTTGATAGACGCATTTATGTGTCTAATTTGTCCTCAATGTTTCGTATTGTTGGTACTCGATTTTGTACTAATTTTGTTATTTTATGTGTTTGTAGGCATTTTTGGGAAATAAACATTTTTGGAAAATTCGGCTCGAAAAGTTGATTTTGGCACCCGAGGACACGTGTTATGCGGACTCTCATTTTTGTTAAGGGGCACCTCAAATACTAAGGGGAACCTCAGTTGGGCACCTGCTAGTCGCACCCCCAGTTTGGTTAGGGGGATACCCTTTCTTCTTCATTTGAATTATGAAAACCGGCGGGAAAAACCAACCTTCAGCTGCCGAAATTAGGGTTGCGATTTGAGCTCGTTTCAATGAGACTAAACGGCTGAATTTGATTGGATTTGTTCATATGGGCTTAACAAACGTGGTGTGATATTCAAAATCAATCCAGTTGGACCAGATAATCGGCGAGAAGGAAACAGAGTTGCGTGTTCACGGGAAAAATATTCTAGATTTGGTTTGGAAAGTTTCTGGTGAAATTCAATCGAAGTTTTAGCTTGGTTTGAGCTTGTTAACCGCAAACAGGGCTGGTAATCCTCTTAGACTCGTCAAAGTACGGTTGTATCACCGATTGGAAGAAAACAGAGCATCATATATCCCCATGAGTTATTCTCAGAATTTTCTTTATTCTTGGAAAGATTGCACGAGGTCAGAGCATGTATATCATATTCTATGACGTGTATGAGTCTGTTAAGAGTATGTTGGATGGATGCAGACGCGTGAGAAGCTGTAAAAAGGGAAGAAATCCCGTGACTGGCAGTGAAGAATATTATCGAGTAATGAAGATTATTCGGAGTTATTGGCGAGTATTTTTTATTCTGGAGAGTATATAAAGGGTGTTGAGGGTTATGAGAGAGGATGGAGAGTTAGGGAAAGAAAATACAGGAGGATGGAGAGTTAGGGGAAGAAAAGATAGGAGTTTGATCGAGTTGCAGAGTTGGTTCTGCTGCTGCAGAAACCTTAGAAGACGAAGAACATTGACACACGCAAGCAGTCGTTTATGCTACAATGAATACGACAGTCGCGAGACAGTCATATATGCTACAGTGGTAACGACCCACAAACGAGGGTCGTAGTTCTCTGGTTTGTAACAAATATAATTGTTACAAACCCGGTTTTGAATTATTTCTCCCTTTTCATCATTTGTAAACACCTTTTGAGCAATAATAATAATTTTTGAGCGTGTTTCCAACAACATGATGAGCTAGACCCCATCATTGGGACAATGGAGGAAGCAACTTTTCATGATTGTGGTAAATGAATTAATTTTTTTATTGACTTTTTGCATAGATTTATTTGCTCTATGATTTCTATTAATTATTTGTTATTTTATTAGATGTCGCATGCTTAGTTCTAAATACTTTAGATGCGTCATGCTTTTAACTTACAAATAATATTTTACGAAATCTATTTTTGGTAAAGAACTAGAGTCACAACTTCTTTTGTTTGAGATATATTGTCTAGAGTTAATGACTGAACCATAACAATATGAAAAGTAGTGGAATCCCGCGTCTCAGCGTGTCTTCATCCTGTGACATAATTTGTATATTTTTAGTGTTTTTCCTTTATTAATCCTAAAAACAATTTCAACAAGTCTGAGTGAACGAATCATCTTACTACAACACCATTGAAAAATACCATCAAAAGTAACGGCTTAAATATGCTTTAAAAGTGTAATAGCAGCGGAATTATTCCCAGCAATAATTAAATGATCCACATAGACAAGTACATTAATTGAGTTCTCACCTCGTCGTAGGGTAAATAGAGAGTAATCAGCATAAGACTGTACAAATCCAAAAGCCTTAAGAGCACCTGCAAGCTTAGCAAACCAATTACGAGGAGCTTGAAGAAGACCATACAAAGATTTATGGAGTCGACACACTTTACCAGGATATTTAGTCGAATATCCTGTAGGAAGTTGCATATATACTTCCTCATCAAGATCCCCATGTAGAAAAGCATTATGAACATCCATTTGATGTAACTCCCAATCACGAGCAACTGCGACTGCTAAAAATGTTCTAACGGAAACCATTTTAGTTACGGGAACAAATGTTTCATGATAATCCACCCCTTCAACTTGTCTATTACCAAGAACAACCAAGCGAGCCTTGTACCGCTCGACACTACCATCAGAATTACTTTTAATTTTGTAAACCCATTTACAACCAATAGCTTTCTTCCCTGGCGGCAGATCAGTAATAAATAACGTGTCATTCTTATCAAGAGCACCAATTTCCTTAGACATAGTTGCGCGCCAAACCGGAAGACAAACAGCTTCTGCATAACTCGTAGGTTCTTTAAGAGTGGTTATCGCCGCCAAAAAACGAGTATGATTAGCAGAAAAATTTTCACAAGACACATAATTAGTTATAGGATAAGACGTACCTGAGGACGTTGAAGAGTGGAAAATGGAGGAGCCGGAATCTATAAATTTGACAGTATTACATATATAATCCTTCAACTGAGTATTAGGAACACGGGACCGAATACTTCTTCGAACTGTTTTATCAGAAATGTCACTGATAGCAGCATGTCCGTCGGTAGAAGGCAATAAAACTTCATCAGAAATATTGTCAGGTATGTGTGCACTGTCAGGCACTAAAACTGCAACACAAGACCCCCCCTGCCAGTGAAGTTACTCCATCAGGTGAGTTAAAAACATCACCGTCTGACTCCGTCGGTGAAGGTACAGCACATGGGACAGTATCATAATCACAATGTTCTGCACATGGGACAACATCAGAATTGACCTCCGTTGTTGTGTATACATATATCTCACCATCAGACACGTGTATATAGAAAAATACGTGGAAAGCATGCAGGCCAGGACATCAAAATACGATGCACTACGGAACACCAAATAAACCCCAAGGAGTTACTTTATCTCATCCCCAAAAGAAGCTAAGATCAACGGTGGAGAGAAAGTTAGCTGACACGGACGTGACAGGGGCAAAAGAAACTTGTCTGACACGAGCAGGCATCTCAACTACCCTCATTAAACACTCTGAGAAGTATACGTGTCGATCAACCCGTGGGACGAGCGAGGATGTCTCTGCGTGATCAAGTGGCAAACGCAGACCTCTGCGTGATGGACACAAGACACTAGAAGATAAGGTTCCAACGGCCTTCAGAGACGGGTCCCACACTCTAACCCTATAAATACCCCCTCTCCACCAAGAGGAAGGGGGATCGGAAAAATCAGGAAGGGGAAGAGAGAGAGATTGCGAGTGTAAGGTAATCCTTTAGAAGAGAAAAACATGTAAACCCAAAAGTCATTCGACTACTCTTGTAACCGTGAAGAATATAGTAAAACAACAAACCCCGTGGACGTAGGCCTTAGTGCTGAACCACGTAAACCTCGGTCTTGTTTACATTTTAGCACTTTATACTTGTCTAACCCCATGGATATTTACTTGTACGTTTTGCTTTCTTTGTTTTTACCTATATCCCGTGCGCAAACACCTCGCATGGAGTTGTTAGATGAGGCTATGATAAACCCGAAGGTTTTGAGCCAAGGAATCAACACTAGGATATCATCATCACAAATCACTCTAGATTACGATGATTGGTTGTGAGCATTCAGATGCCTTCGTGATTTGTGTGCCCACAATTTGGCGCTAGAAACAGGGACTTCGTCCCGGTAAAAGATTTATCTTGTCCTGTGATTTCATTTTAAATTGGCATATGATTGCTCTGATTTATTAGCTCGGACCGTATAGATCATTTGTTAACTTTATTATATTCAAAAAACTCACCTATTATCTTCGATAAGATTTATTGTTTTGATCCGTGGATTTACGTTTTTCTTTAGATCTCGTGCGAACCCGTCTCTCGGGGGGGTTTTCGTAGTTTTTTAAAAAAAATGATCTACTTGCATTTTTTAAAAAGGATCTCTTTTAATAAAACTTTAACCCGTGTAGTGTAACTCGTATGTATTAATCCTCTCCTGGAAGAAGATATTTCGCCAACTAACCCGATTCACGCGGATATTCCGTTTTTCGTTGTTTGAAATTCCTTGTGCAGAAAGAACGTATTGTGAGTAAAGAAGGCGAGTTTCTGCGAAATTTCATTGTCGACAAAAGGACCCGTGATGGAAAATACGCAGGAGGCAGGAAAATCCAAAGCTTTGTCAAAAGAAACACCCAGGACAACCCCGGTCATCACCTGAAGCAAGCAGAAAGGAGACAAAGCTAAAATGACCAGTCAAAGGCAAGATACTGCGGAAATCACTTCACCTATGAACGCTAATTCAGTTGCAGCAGCGGTTCTCAGAGCAGCGGCGACAAAGTACGGTGCGGCTGCGGTAGTCCCGAAGGCTGCAGAGGCTAGCAAAACTTGCGCTATGAATCAACTTCATCAACCAAGAGAAAGGGTGGATGAATCCAGAACATTCCAACCCGTGCACCTTCCAACTTTTGGAATGCCACCAAAAAATGATCAAAATCAAATCATATCGGCGGCTCTAGCACCGCAGAGGGGCACTCACCCCGATTTGGAAATGCCAGCAATCGAAGACGAACCTCTGCCACCTTTAGTGCAGACCGTAGAGGAAGGTGGCACCATGGACGTAGTGGCACGCGCTGGGACTCCCAATCAGGGGTCCAACCAATCACATCGACTGATGGCTGAGCTTGAGGAACTGAAGAAGAGCCAGCAGGTTTACGCAGATGCTGTAGCCCTGTTGGCCAGAGAAAAACAAGATTTAAAGGAGCGGATTTCTCTAAGCACGAAGACCAGCCAACAACTTGATGAAGCAAATTCCAAAGCACCAGAGCCAAACCGAGACTGTAGAGTCGTCATAGCGGCTAATGGAGACGCGACTAGGGGAAGTAGCGTATCCGACCCGGATTATGACGACGGAGAATCAGACGGTAACGAGCAGAAGAACTTAGGGCACCACCGCGCGATGGAAGAGCTACGAGATGAGATGATGGCCGAGATCAGGCAATTAAAAAATAGACAAGGTGGGGTGAGGTTAGAAGAGGTCATGAGAGAAGCTAACTCTACGCCCTTAACTCATCGCTTGGCCAACACCCCTATTCCACTGAAATGCCCTGTCCCAACGTTCGAATGCTATGATGGATTCAGTGACCCTGCTGCACATATTCGGTATTACAACCGTGTCTTAGCTAGATGGGGTCAGAACGACGTCGTACTCTGCAGATACTTCCCGTCAAGCCTGAAGGGATCGGCATTATCATGGTTTGATAATCTACCACCAAACTCCATCCACTCATACGACCAACTCGCAGAGAAATTCTTAAGAACATACATGTACAACAAGACTGTAAACACCGGAATGGATAAGCTCTTTTCACTAGCGATTGGCTACAAGGAAACCACGAGGGAATACACTAACAGATGGCACAAGATCTGCCAAGCCATAGGGAGCGTGGACCCAGTGGTAAGTATCAACTGCTACAAGTGGGGATTAGACCGAATGAGTCCCCTATTTGTTGAGATTCATGGAAGCGTTCCTAAGACAGAGGGAGATCTTCGAATAATTATCGAAAAGCACGCCCGACTTGAAGAAATTCAACGGGAAACCCGAGGGCATATCCGCAGAGATCTCACCGTACCAATTCAGCAGAACAAACCAATGGGGCCAAAAGGAGTTGCTCAGTGGAGAAACCTCACGAAGATAGGAAGGAACGAAGGGATGAACGAAGAACAGGTGACCGAAAATTCGAAGATCAAGTTTACACGAAACTCAACGCTAGCTATGCTCGTATCCTACGAGAGATCAAAGGGAGGGAAAACCTGGAGTGGCCATGGTCTAAGGGAAAGCAGCCCCCGAGATCCGAGAAGTCTAAAGATTACTGTGAATATCATTGTTTCAACGGACACCAGACCGAAAAGTGCAAGAACCTTAAAATAATGATCCAAAAATTAATTGATGCGGGAGAGCTCAAACATTATGTACGAAAGGATGTTACCGAGGATAGATCCAAACGAACCAAACCAGTCCAACTTCCGGAAGGAAACCGAACAATCAACACCATCTCGTGTTCCGAAGCCACAGGGCCCTCACTTACAGCGCAGATAGGAAAGAGGTTACGGAAGCAATTCGAAGACCGCTGCGAATTGTATAAGGTCGATGGGATAGTGGTGGACGAGCACGAAGAGTGGATGGAATCTCCTATCATCTTCGATGCCGAGGATATCGAAGAAGATATGGAAGACCATAACGATCCCTTGGTCCTAACGCTACCAGTAGCTGGATGTAACCTCAAAAAGATCCTCATAGACGGGGGAAGCTCCGTAAACGTCCTATTTTACGATGAATTCAAACGGATGAAGCTCCATGATGAACAGTTAATGACCTCTTATTACACCATCTACGGATTCAATGGAGCAGCCACGAAACCCTTGGGAGACATCGTGTTGCAGGTTAACGCAGGGCCCATGAAACTAGAAACCCGATTCAGTGTGGTGGACACCCCTTCCCCCTACAACGCCATTATTGGACGAAAATGGATACATAAACTCAAAGGAATTGCGGCAACGTACCACCAATATCTCAGATTCCCAACACCTGAGGGAGTAATGGAAATCAAGGGAGATCGGGTCACTACGAGAGAGTGCCAAGCCACTCAGGATCATATCAACAACGAGCAAGAAGAGTAGCGAAAAATCCGAAGAGTAAAAAATAAAGAAACCGCGAAAGAGAAGGCCATAGACCTGTTCCTCAAGGAAACTACAGGGAAGGGCTTGACGAAAGATGATAATGTCCTAAGCACAGAGACAAGTACTTCAACAACCAGCGAAGAACAGAAACACACTAAATAGAAATTAAAGAACGTCCCAGTCCTCGGAAATCCGAAGCATGTGTTCACACCAGTGGAGCCCGTAAAAGAAATCAACATAGGAACGGAAGAAAGCCCGAAGATGATCAAAATAGGGACCATAATGGACGAAGGAAGAGAAGATTCTTTAACCAAATTACTTAAGTAATACGCGGATGTGTTCGCCTGGAAGCTAGGAGATATGCCGGGGATTGACCCAAAAGTAATCCAACACGAGCTACGCATCAAACCGGGCAAGCCCCCGTTCAGGCAGAAAATACGAAAAGTAGCTCCAGTGTATCATGAGGCAGTAGAAACAGAACTTCGGAAACTACTAGACGCAGGATTTATCAAGGAAGTCAAGTACCCTACCTGGATCTCCAACATGGTCATTGTTCCTAAGAAAAATGGAGGGGTTAGAATATGCATCGACTTTACTAATCTCAACAAGGCATGTCCAAAGGACAGCTATCCCCTGCCGAGCATAGACCAGCTAGTAGAAGCAGTAGAAGGATATGAAGAACTGTCATTCATGGATGGACATTCTGGCTACAACCAAGTGGCCCTGGCAGAAGAAGATCAGCCACACACATCGTTCTACACCCCACATGGCCTTTATTGCTACACTAGAATGCCCTTCGGACTTCTAAACGCAGGGGCAACATACCAAAGAATGGTCGATGCTATCTTCAAGCCATGGATTGGAGGAACCTTAGAAGTCTACGTTGACGACATGCTCGTCAAAAGCAAGCTGCGCAAAGATCACCACCAGGATCTGAGGAATATCTTCGAAACAATGAGAAAACATCACATGAAAGTGAATCCGGAGAAATGTACTTTCGGTGTCACCTCGGGGAAATTCCTCGGGTATCTGGTAACAAAAAGGGGCATCGAGGTAGACCCAGCAAAGATTCAAGCCATAGTAGAGATGCCATCCCCAAAGAATTTAAAGGAAGTACAGAAACTCAATGGATCCATAGCAGCTTTGGGAAGATTTATTGCCCGGTCCTCGGACAAATGCAAACATTTCTTCAATATTCTCAAAAAAGGGAGCAGGTTCGAATGGACCGTTGAATGCGAGGAAGCATTCCAAAAAATCAAAGAACACCTAGCCTCAATCCCGATCCTGCAGAAGCCAGATCCTGATGAGGTTTTGGCACTGTACATAGCAGCAACAGAAGACGCAGTCAGCGCAGTATTGGTCAAAACCAATACAAAGATAGAACAACCTATCTATTACGTCAGCAAGACCCTCAATTCTGCGGAAAGGAACTATACTAAGATTGAACAACTCATCCTCGCATTGGTGTGGGCTACTCAAAAACTGAGAACCTACTTCCTAACTCACCTCGTCAGGGTCCCATGAAAAGCACCATTGGAAGCAGTCCTCAAAAGCACGGGAAAAGTGGGCCGAATAGCCAAATGGAACACCCATCTGGACCAATTCAACATCATTCATGAAATTCAACATTCTCGGAAGTCTCAAGTTCTGGCGGATTTCTTAGCAGACCTCCCCCTTGACAACGACGAAGAGATTAAGGGAATACCAGAAGCCGAGGAAGAAAACAAGGATCCAATGGATATCCTCGAACCTGCGAGTCAAAGACAATGGGAAGTCTTCGTCGACGGATCCAAAAATAAGGAAGGAGCAGGAATAGGCATTGTCATTATCACCCCAACCGGAGAAAGGATTATACAGGCACTTAGGTTAGAATTCAAAGAGCATACCAACAACATCGTTGAATACGAAGCTGTCGTACATGCCCTTCGTATAATAATAGAGATGGGGGTAACCGATGTAAGGCTGACAAGTGATTCGCAGCTTGTCATACGGAAAATATGGCTCGAGTATAATGTGTACGATGACACCCTCTCAGCTTACATGGCCTTGGTCCAAACATTGGCATCGCAAATCCCGAACATTAAGTTCTGGCACTTATGCAGAAGGGACCTCAGGCACGCGGATTCCCTAGCATATATATCATCCATGCTGAGGGATAAAAACGTCGAAGCTATTAAAATAGCAAGGGTATACGAGCTTTCGATTGCATCTCAATTCTCCTTCGCTACCAGTCAAGATACAGTGGAAGAAAATATCGAAGACCAGGTGGGAGAAGACATCCATAACGACTTTGACGAAGAAGATATCCTGTCAAGATCAAATCAAGACGAAGACTTCAGCAACGAAGATGACTGGAGAGTGACGATCCATGCCTTTCTCGAAAAGGGAAGCTTACCTGGGGATCAGAAACAAGCTAGGAAGATACTCTCCAAAGTAGGAATATATGATCTTCGGGATGGGGTCCTGTACAAGAAATCCTTCCTTGGACCATTACTACGTTGCTTGTCCCGGAAAGAGGGGCATCGAATTCTAAATGATATCCATTATGGTGACACGGGGAATCATAGCGGCATGAGATCACTAGCTGACAAAGCAAAAACGCAAGGATATTACTAGCCGACAATGATACAGGACGCCGCGAGGATGTCCCGACGATGTGAAGAATGTCAACGCTTCGCCAAAAAGATCCACGCGCCGGCAACAATGTTAAACTCCTTCGATAGCCCGTGGCCATTTTCAAAATGGGGCGTAGACATCGTCGGACCTTTTATCGAAGGATCAGGGAAAAGACGATTTTTGATAGTATCCACGGACTACTTCAGTAAATGGGTGGAGGCTAAGGCCTTGGCCAGGATCAGAGACATGGATGTGTTTACTTTCATATTCCAGAACATCATTTGCAGATTCGGTATACCCGCCGAAATTGTATCTGATAATGGTAAACAATTACAGGGGGAAAATATAGACATGCTCTTCGATACTTTCAAGATAAGAAAGAACAAGTCCACCCCCATATACCCTCAAAGCAACGGGCAAGCGGAATCTACCAATAAGACCCTCGCCCTTATACTCAAAAAACAATTATACGAGCATAAAAGGAGATGGTGTGAACAGCTGCACAATGTGTTATGGGCATAGAGGACAACGCGAAGATCCGCCACTGGGGAATCCCCGTTTCTTCTCACTTATGGAGCTGAAGCAGTCATCCCTACAGAGATACTCATGCCAACCACCAAGACCGAAGCGTGGGAGAAAAATCTCACAACAGACATGATGTTAGAGATATTGGACGACCTAGAAGAAAGAAGGGAAGCAGCATTGCAGAAGATGGAAAATTACCAACGAAGACTTGCAAGGGAGTACAACAAAAAGGTAAAGCTTCGGAATTTTGTAGAAGGGCAGTATGTGTTAAGAACAATCCCACAGTATCAACAAGAGAAGATATGGGGAAAGTTAGCACCTACGTGGGGAGGACCTTTTATAATACATGATATTGCGGGAGGCGGTTCCTACTACCTTCGTAATCTGAAAGGCGAAGTCCTCCGACATCCTTGGAATGCTAAGTGGCTCAAACCATACTTCCCATAGGTGCAACGCAGCCTTGCAACTGCGTGAAGGGTACCAGAAGAAGAAGGGAGTGTGAACACTCTACATGTTTCTATCTCTGGACGAGGAATTGCAGGCCTCAACCTATCAATCAAATAAGCTTTCTATGTATCCACTAAACCTATTGACAATATTGGGGAAAGTAGTTAATCTACAATCTCTCAGGGCTCCCCCGTCAGCGTCTATAAGTGTAAGACCAGGGGGAAGGCACCCAGCAGAAAGAGATACCCAACCAATCTTAAGGCAACGGGTCGACGGAATGGGTGTATCTAAATTTTTTAACCCCATATCCTAGAACGTTGCCTCGGCCCCCACCGTCTGGGAATCCTCTGGCCAAGGATTCGCCAGCGAGGAGACAGGTCTCAAGCCGATCACGAAGGTACCTCCCTTCGGGATCGCACCCAAACACTTAAAATCCTTTTTATTTTTAGAGTCTTTCATCACAATGCATAAAATAAAAATAACCAACATTGCAGGTATATCAAGAAAATGATCCATTTCATAAAAGACGATTACAAAAAGTGAAGGGCCAATTCAAGGAAGAGTACACGTCAAAAAATATTCCTTTTATACTAGCAAAAAATATTCTTTTTACATAATTACAAAAAGTGGAAGGATAATGACGCTGCGGTCTCTACAAAATGCAGCGGTCTCTACCTAGATGATGCCGCCCCATCAGCAGGATCGTTCCGAAGACTTGAAGGGACGCTCCCACCAGATGAGGGTCCCGAGGAGCCAGGCAAGGCAGCAGGAAATGGACGACGCAGATAATTCTTCACAAGACCATGCTCGTTCTTTAGGCCAAGTTCTATCTTCTCTAGCATCTTGTTCGTCTCCTCAGCCAATTGACACCGAGCCTTATGCTTAATAACTATTGTCCGTTGTTGGGCTTGGTATAACAATGAAGACAGACGACTCACTTCTTTAGAAGCAGCACCGACGGCCTCTTCGCGGGATGTCGCCAAACTCTTAAAATGCTTAGTCTGTTCTTCCTGCTGCGCTAAGGAAGATTGAGCCTTTTCAAGTTTTTCATTTGCAGCGCGAAGTTGTCCCTCGAGTTCTGAAAAAGACAACACCAGGGAGTTAGCACTGAAAAGACACAATCACACTCGATGGAATAGGGTTATACCTTCGACACAAGCCGAAGCTTCTTCATACTCATTAACAACTGCATCTCGCGCTTCATCAAGATGATCATATTCCGCGGATAGTTTCTTATAATCTAGCTGAAGGTTTGTGAGAGTAAATTAACTGGCATCTAATTCTACCTGCTTCATCGAATCCATGTGACGAAGGTGGTCAACTTATTTGTTTATCTCTGATACCCCCTTGCTCAATCTGTACATACACACTTCAAGATTCCTCTCAGACTCGGCCCGACGAGCTACTTCAACGCGGGACGCGGCAAGGGCCTTGCTTAGAGCATTGGCTTCGGCACGGGCATTGTCCCTTTCTCTGATAAGACACCGCGCACTATCCTCAACTCCTGGAAAAGGGAGGGATCTAGCCTTTTGTAATTCCTCTTCCAGAAGTTGTATCCTAGACTCCAACAAAGAAGTACGCTCACGGGATTCCCGCAGACTATCACGTGTCCACATCAGCGTACCATTAAATAAAGCACGGTCATGGTTATACAGATTTTGCATGTCGACCATCTGAACATGCCTTGCGCGCCATACCTCAGCCCGAGCATCCCATTTCTTGGCTTCACTTTTAATTTTCTGAACAAGTTCTTTAATACGAGATTTCTGTCGTGCCCTTTCGTTTCGAAGCCATATCAGCTCGGGGACACCACCCACTGGAGATAGGGCGGGGAGACTCAGACAGAACAACTAAGAAATAGAGGAATGACGACACACTGCGAGGGAAAAAGAGAAAAAAAAAACCAAACCTGTGAAAGCTGAAACTTGGCCGCGAGTTTGCTCTAACTCAGCGCGAACGGCAACAAGCTCTGAACGAAGACTGGCCTCCGCTTCACCCATCTTTTCTTTCTCCTTGAGGATTTTCTTCAGCTCTTCTATTTCCACCTCAGCCGTAGATAATTCCTTTTCTCTGTGACGAAGCTTAGCCTCAAGCTTCAGAGATTTCGCTTTGAAGAACTGATACAGCACGTGGTTACAATGCTCACTCCTCATCATCTACACATCAAGACGAAAAACATTATTTCACCGAAGAATTGGATCGTCACGTAGAAGTACGTACGAAAATTTACCTCTAAGACACGCTGCTGAGGAAAGCCATATTGATACCCGTCGGCTATGGCCATCATATCTGCAACGGAAGTAGGAGGCTCCGACACAAGGGTAGCTTCGGGAACACTCAAATTTCTTCCCCAGGCCTCAGACACCCGCGCCTTGGAAGACATTTCCATCATACGACGGGTATACGCATCAGAATCCTTTTCACCAACAACAACAGGGGCGGGATTAGGGACAAATAGCAGATTCTTTTCCTTAAGCCAATCCATTATGGCGTCCTCACCCTCAGATGTCGGCGAATGAGGGAGATCCGCAGCAGGCGAATCAATCACCGACTTCCCCTTTTCTGACACGGCCCCATCAGCACGAATGTCGACACCCACATGCGCACCATGCTCCTCCGCGCCACCATCTTGAACAGCAGCGTCTCCGTTACTAGCACACCCGAGGACATCCCAATCATCGTTGGGGGACAGTAGAGAGAAGTCCTCAGGAAAATCGAGGGCATCATCCATAAACTCCCCTGTAGAATACAGCCGATCAAAAGAAAACTCTTGAGAAAGGGTGGGGAGAGTATCTGGGTCTTTTCAGACTTGTGAAGAAAGCAATTTTAAGATTTAAATTAAACTAGACAATTAAATAAAGTTGTTCAAAGTTATAGAGAAAAACACCAAGACTAGGATTCCACCAATGACCATTTTAATAGTAAACTCTAAATAGTTCTTATGCAATTTTATCTTTAAAATCAATTCTAATATTTGCCTCAAATAAGTTTATGAAGTAATAATTGTAATTAAAAAGTATAAAACATCAAAAGTTACTAAAACCCAACATGCTTCATCAAGTCAATTCACAATTACTCAATAAAAACTATTAATTCAATTTTAATTCGTGCAAATAATCAAATAATAATATTGCAAATAAATATAAAAATTAGAATTATACCAATAAATTTTGTACCAATGGCTTCCTCCGTCGTCTCGGCTAATGGGTTTAGCTCCTCATCCCAAAAACACACTCACAAGATAAATTCATGGCTAAAATAGGTGTTTTTATTGATGATTATATGATGAAATAGGAATTAGCAACGCTGTAAAAGTGTTACAGCGTCATTGTTACAAAGGGGTAAGTGCTGAAAATTAAACGATACTTTTCTGTTGCTGTAAAACAACGACACTCGTTTTTGGTTTTAAGACTGATGAAGAACGACTGCCTTAGCAGGTCTGTTCTTCCTCTTCTTCTTCCTCCTCGAACAGCAGCAGCAGCAGCAACAATAACTCTCTGTAATCGCTTCTCCTCGGCTCTCCTGGACTCTAAACTCTCTCCTCAGGGTTTCTCACCTTTCTTTGATGTAAACCAACACTTATATATCCCAACAGATCCATAAATCTCGACTAAATCCGAGAGTATTTCTCTTTTTTTCTTCTCGAGCAGTTGAGAGAATAATCTCTTTTCTGTTGCTTTGTACGCGTCCTATGGCCAGTTATTACGCTCCAAAATTCTCTTAAGACTTGAACAAGACTAGGTACATCTTTATCCAGCGTAAAACTCTCCCAAAATTCTTCACAAAATCTTTGAAAATAAACCGAAAGAGTACGTATCCTGTTGAACTTTGATTCACTTCTCCCGGCCATTCTAGCCCAATTAAGCCCATGAAATCATCCATACTAGAATTGTATATCCATATCACGTCCAGCCCATGAGAATCAGTGATTGAATCTCATTAAAACTCGTCCGAAAATCCAACCCTAAATCTGTCTGGTGAAAGAAAATTTTCCCCCCAAAATTTTCTTTTGAATTTGAGAAGTTGACCTCCCCTTATCTGTGGCTGGTCTCCCTTTAGCAGATGCCTGGAAATGGGTCACCGCTTAGTAATTAGGTTACCCCTTATCCAAAATCAATGGTCCGTATAGCAAGTGTCCTATGGGGCATTTTCCGCACTTTTTTCGGGGTTCCTCCGGGGTATTTATGGGGTACTTCCGGTACACTTCTGGGGCGCTTCCGGTACTCTATCAACGGAGGTCCAAACGCCGCATTTTCGGCCAATTTCGCCGCAAAACTTTATTCTTCTAAAAACACCTACAAATAAATAAAATATTCAAATAAGTACAATATCGAGCACTAACAATATATATAATTGAGATAAATTAGACACATAAATGCGTCTATCAAATACCCCCAAACTTATTATTTGCTAGTCCCGAGCAAATCAAAACTACAAAATAAAATTCTAACTCACTGTCGCAGGCATCGTCGATTGCATTTAGCGTATGCAATAAGCCTTTAAACCCCTAGGTGGCCCTAGTGGCCGAGTTATAGTCTCGGGAGGGCTTACCAGAGATATACCCACAAAACCTGTACTCCAGACCTTAGCTATCTACGCAGAACCTTGGAAGGCACTAAAGAATCTCCTTGGTTGGCATACTTATTGACTACAGGAAGAAGTACCCTGATGCGAATTTCCAATTGTTGTACACGAGTTTGCACTCAAGCATACTAAAATTCATATAAAGTGACAGAGCTCTACTCAGATAGTTGCACTATGGACATCATATTCGGAGTCAAAACTAATCACATGGATAGATCAAGAAGATGGATATAGAAAACATAGATGTTTTTGATGTTTACTAAGTGAACGACGTTTCCCATATCTGTCTGAAGGCCTCCGCCAAAATGAACCTATCCTAATGGATTGAGATACTAGTCTGACTAATATCAACACACTGATATATACAAGGGTACCAGTGGTCGATAACCTAACTCTAGGTCGACACAACTTGCATATACAAGGGTACCAGTGGTCGACTTTATTGAATTTATTCCTTTTGGTCAAATGGTCTGGTCTCAATTTCTTTCTTTTTTTTTTCAACTTTTTTTTTTTTTTTTTTTTTTTT